>NC_134687.1:421033018-421335185 GCF_050947455.1 Rhinoderma darwinii
CATACGCCTGCATTTCAGCACCACTATGCTGGACCTGGAGCTGGGTAGGTTGTTCCTCGCCAGCATAGTGGTGCTGATGTTGTGGGTGGAATGTTGGCCCTGCGAAGTGGGGAGCCATAGGGTGCATGTACGGATGCGGCCGGCCCATCTGGGGGACAGGGTGGAATTGGGCAGGCACCTGGGGCGTGGATGGCGGCATGTATGCACTGCGCCATTGCTCTATCGCCGTGAAACAGATGTTTGGATTGTGGGGCGGTCTGCAAGTGTCGATCAATGTGACTATCGACGCCTGCAGACGGCCCATACGGTCCATGCGCACCAGGCGTAGGAGGGGGACTATGCTGCGGCCGAAGGCATCATTCCCGTCCTCTTCTGCGGCTCGCCTAAGATAGTCGAGGTCCCGGGTATCGACCTGGGCAGCTGTAGAGGGCTGTGGTGCACGAACATGGTGACTGCGGGCACGCACGGGGCGTTCCTGTGCTGGAGAGGTGACGGGCCCTGCAGATTGGCCAGGTGCGGGCTCCTGGGGTGTCAGCTCGGGGCTGGGCGGCAGGACATTGGGAGCAGGAGGTTCTCGCAGAGACTCCCCCACGTCAGTCTCCTCTGCGGTGTCCTCAAAATTGTCGGTGGTTCTACAAGGAGAAAAAAACCTAAGAATACAATATAGAACATTGCCCACACCAACACGTTGGCAAACAGGACATTGCCAAACACACATTAGACACATGCAAAGGCATAAACTCTTACGTGCGCATATCCATGATGTCCTTCAAGAACATGAGCTGCTTGGTGTAAATGTATGGGCGTTTGCGAGATGCCCCATCTCCGCTGCGACCCGTGTCACCCATCTCTCGCCTAAATTGATCACGGCAGCTCCGCCACCGTGTCTTGATATCTTGGACTGTTGGATGTAACAAAAACATAACACGCCATCAGAACTATCACCTCTCACTTCTAAATGAAGGGCCCTGCAGTGCCAATGACGTGGGACACGGGGATGCACCTGCTCCACCTAAGTTTCTCGTGCTAATGAGCGGACTACACATACAGGGCCCCAGGTCTTCTATAGGGATGACAGGCATTGACAAAAAATGCGTGGTACTCACCCAACCGAGTGCGGTCCCGGGTTCGGCCAGTCTCCCACTCTTGCTCAAACAGGTTCTGGGCGACCAACTCCCATGCGTCCTCCTTTACCGTCCTGTTGTGGTACTCCTCTGATCGGGTGTCCCATATTGCAGGATGCTCCTGGACAAACAGGATGAGGCGCTCGACATCCATCCCGCGCG
Organism: Rhinoderma darwinii; assembly: GCF_050947455.1. Taxonomy (NCBI): domain Eukaryota; kingdom Metazoa; phylum Chordata; class Amphibia; order Anura; family Rhinodermatidae; genus Rhinoderma; species Rhinoderma darwinii. The sequence goes on from NC_134687.1 coordinate 421,034,305, forward strand.
GCATGGCAGTAGAATAGATGACACGCTGAAAGCAACCTTGACAGAGTCTCCAGGCACTGGCTAGGCTTGCCCCCTCGCACTGGAAACGCAGGCACTTCCTGGTTTGGGTTTGCGTTGTCTCTTTTGCATGGACATAACAGCTCTTGCGTGATTTTCGTGCATGCAACGCAGGAGCGTCCGTGTGTCATGCGTTGTTGCGTGAAAAACGCACGATTATAGAACATGTTGTGAGTTTTACGCAACGCACTCATTCTGCGCAAAATTCACGCATCGTCTAAACTGCCCCATAGAGTAATATAGGTGCGTACGACACGCGTGAAAAGCACGCGCGTCTCACGCGCGTATATTACGCTCGTGTAAATGAGGCCTAAAACGCAGTTTTTAGCAAGAATAAACCTTGCTAAAAAGTCCCTGTGTCTTATAGTCGGCAGTCAAGGTACCCGGTAGCGCCGTGCCCCTGACCGCTCCTTACTTAACCCCTTTCCGACCCGTGATGTGCCAGTACATCATGGAGCGGGGAGGGGATGATGTTTGGAGCGGAGCGGGCTCACGTGCTGAGCCCGCTCCATACACTGCTTTTGTCAGCTGTGTTTTACATCTGACACGTTGCTCTAATGGCCAGGAACTGCGATGGCGCTGTTCCTGGCTGTTTAACTAGTTTAAATTCTGCGGTCAATAGTGACCGCGGCATTTATAGGGGTCTTCCATAAAGGACATTTATGACATATCCACGGGATATGTCATAAATGTCAGATAGAGGCGGGGACCCGCACCTATCTCTAGAACGGGGCCCCCTAAACCCTGTTCTATCTTACCCGCCTCCACTGTCTCCCAGCCAATTCCTGGTTACATGGTCGAGTTACGGAAACAGCGTAACTCGCTGAGCTACTCTGTTTCCGTAACGCCCATAGAACTGAATAGTAGTTACGGAAACAGCGTAGCATGCTACGCTGCTTCTGTAACTGTCATTCACTACTATGGGAGTTACGGAAACATGGTAGCTCAGCGAGTGACGCTGTTTCCGTAACTCATCCATGTATTGCAGTGTATTGTACCAGCGATCTAATGATCGCTGGTTCACGTCCCCTAGGCAACTAATAAAATGTGTAAAACCCAAAAAAAGATACATTTTCACGAGTGTAAAAATTTTTTAAACGTTGAAAAAAACAACTTTTCCCATTTTTCCCCAAGCACAATGTAAAAAAAATAAAATAAAATAAAAATTGGTATCGCTGTGTCCGTAAAAGTCCGAAACTATTACAATATAGTATTATTTGACTCACACAGTGAACGGCGTAAAAAAATATACATTTTAAACCCCAGAATCGTTGTCTATTGGTCACCATAGCGCTAAAAAGAATGAAATAAAAAGTCATAAAAAATCGTATGTACCAAAAAAAATGGTGCTAATAAAAACTACAGCTCATCCCGCAAAAAATAAGCACTCACACCGCTCAAACGATGAAAAAATATAAGTTATGGCTCTCTGAATGTGGTGAAACCGAACAAATGTATTTTTTTTAACCAATAGTTTTTTCTTTGTAAAAGAAGTAAAATATAATTTTTTTTCCTATTTTCTGTTGTTTAAAACCTAGGTGCGTCTTATAATCAGGTGCGTCTTATAGTCCGAAAAATATGGTACTTTACTAGCCTGAATTAAATAACCAAGCATCTACTGTGCATCTCAGCCATAAAAATCCATCTGCAACATTAGATATTTATGGAATCAGTCTGCTGTTACGGCTTATTTACAGGGTGCAGTCAAATTGCAGTTTATTACCATGTTAACCACAAAATCACTGAAACGTGGGAATAGACCTTAGGCCCCATGCACACGACTGTAGCCGTAATCCCGGTCCATGATTGCGGCTACGGCCGGCCATGGATAGTCGTCCGCATTTGTGGGCCGTGCTCCCATTATAAGATATGGGAGCACGGTCCGTAAAATAAAAGAATAGGACATGTCCTATTTTTTAAAGGAAGTTTCTACGGCCCGGAAACCTTCCCGTAAATATACGGGAAGGTGTCCGTCGGCCATAGAAACGAATGGGTTCGTAATTACGGACTATAATTACGGACGAAATCTACGGTCGTGTGCATTGGGCCTTAGGCAGGTTTCACACACAGCATTTCAGGGTGTTTTCCGTGGCATCTTTTGCAGCTTTTCTTTCCATGTGTTTTTTTGGGAGCAAAAAATGCTGCGGCCAGATGATAGTAAAAAGTCAGTAGTAGAATATAAGAAAGTCATTACATACACAGCATTTTATTTTGTGGCACTTTAGGAGCATTTTTAGGGACGGTCTGTTCACATACTACAGAAAAAGCCCCATTCAGATATATGGAATGGATTTTTAGCCGTAGAAATTTCTGCAATCACATACCCTTAGGGTATGTTCACACGCAGTGTTTTCAGAAGTTTTTCGGGCCGTAAACATCGCAAAAAATGGCTGAAAAATCGGAGGCATCTTCCCATTTATTTCAATGGGAAACACGGCGTTCTGCTCTGATGGGGTGTTTTTTACGTGGCCATTTTTCAAAACGGCCACGTAGAAAAACGCCCGTGAAAAAAGAAGTGCATGTCACTTCTTGAGTCGTTTTTTGGAGCCGTTTTTCATAGACTCTACAGAAAAACAGCTCCAAAAACGGCCGCGAAAAACGCGACATTGATTAAAAAAACGTCTGAAAACAGCTCCGTATTTTCAGACGTTTTTGATTTTGTGTGTGCACATACCCTTTTGTTGTGCAAATTTGATTACAGTTCCTCTATTAGTGCTTGTACCCAGTAGAAGCACATGCTAAGTAAAACACCATGGTCAGACATTGTTATTACACTAAGAAAGTATGCAAACCTTCTACGTGCAGAAAATATACTCTTGGGGCTGGGTTCACACAGGGAACTAATGCAAGGCATTTGGATTGCAGTTTTTCTACAGTAAAACTTTATTTCAGAGGCCACATGTGCAATGTTGGAAAATATAAAATGTCAGAAATTGCCGTTGTCCCCTACAATGACAGAACATCAAGCGCACAGTATAAAGCTAAAGCATTACCAATCATCAAATGGTTAATCAGGCTGGCTGTCATTTTTAGATACCCAGAGCTTTCCAACCAGCTGTGATCAGATCACTAGGGAGGATTTATTTCAAGCATGAAGTCTCAGCTTTGGTACAAACAGCCACGTGATCCAAGAACACTGTGGGAAAATAGGTCAGACTATGTCCATAGTTTATCATGTTATTAATTCTAGTGGAAAAGATGACAAACAAGTCACTAGTTGCTAAGCAGCGATGCAGGGCGAAAGCTACACCATAAGCATTGTCTGAAAATTAATGTCTGCGATTTGCTAATGTGATTTGGGCATGATCTATACGTCAAATATAATAGCAGGAAGACACAACAAGGGATAAAAACTAGAAAGACAAAGAAAAATGTCAAGGTGGTCGTCCATAAAAAAAACATTTTCAAAGCTCCTCTGTAAGCCAAAATCTGGAGTCTTAAAAACCACGTCATCCATCTTCTTCTCAAGTACCTATGTCTGATTTCTGAATGTTGGAGGGTGTAGGCACCCTAAACCAGGGGTCTCAAAGACGCGGCACGCATGCGGCCCCGTGAGACTGTCATCTGCGGCCTGCGGTGCACCGAAGCACCCGAGATATCCCCAGGACATCAGAAAGCAAGCCGAAGGAGGAGCACCGCACACATCCCCTGTAGAAAATGCCGCACACAGCCCCCTGTAGATCGTGCCCCCTCTCCTGTACATAGCGCAGGGCCAGAGTTCGCACCCGGCAAACCCTTCGGGGGGCCCACTCGTGCTGACGTTGCCAACTCCCTGGCTCGTGATTCCACTCCTGGAGAAGCCCCAGACGTCACTGTCCATTAATGGACAATGACGTCAGGGGTTCCTCCTGGAGCGGAATCCCCGGCCACAGCGTTGCCGATGCTCTGGCCGGGGATTGCACTCCTAGAGTGAGCCCCTGACGTGACTCTCCAGTGAAGTCAGGGGCTTCTCCTGGAGCGGAATCCCTGGCCAGAGCTTTGCCATTGCTCTGGCTTGGGATTCCGCTCCAGTAGGAGCCCCTGACGTCACTTCCATTTATGGAAAGTGACATCAGGGGCTCCTCCTGGATTGGAATCCCCGGCCAGAGCATCGGTAATGCTCTGGCTTGGGATTCCACTCACGAAGGGAGCCCCAAAGATTTTACCTACAGGGAGGGGGGCTATGTGGCACTACCAGGGCGGGGGGCTGTGTGGCACTACCAGGGAGGGGGCTGTGTGGCACTACCTCGGAGGGGGCTGTGTGCCACTATCTACAGAGGGCACTGTGGCATTGTATAGGGAGGGGCACTATCTACAGAGGGCACTGTGGCACCATCTACAGGGGGCACAGTGGCGTTATCTATAGAGGGCTCTTTGGCATTATCTACATTATCTACAGGGGGCAATGTGGCACTATCTACAGGGGGCAATGTGGCATTATCTACAGAGGGCACAGTGGCACTATCTAAAAGGGGGCTGCCCAATCTTTACATTCTTGTGTCTGTCAAATGAGCCTCCAGACTGTATTTAGTGACACTTAAACTGGAAAACTGGATTGTTAAAATAAGCACGTGGAGTAAACTCAGTAAGTTTAAACGTAATGGTATTATTATAGTAATTTAGTATTGTTATAGTAGTTCAAATAACTAATTGATTAACAATAAAGTGTGGCCGATTTACCCGGCCGAGTTTGAGACCCCTTCCCTAAACAATACTATGGCTTCATTCACATCTGCGTCGGGACTCCATTCATGGGTTCCGTCGGGGGAACCTATGAATGGAATCCAAACTGAAACAAACGGAAACCATAGGTTTCAGTTTGGATCCCCATTGATTTCTATGGTGACGGATCCGGTGCAAATGGTTTCTGTTTGTCACCGTTGTGTAAGGGTTCCGTTGTTTTGAGTCAACTACGCTATTGGTTCCATCAAGAACAACGGAACCCTGTCACAACTGTGACAAACGGAAAACATTAGCTAGGTTTCCATCACCATTGAGTTTGCCTTTCCGTTGAGGGTTTAACCCGACGGAAACCTCTTCCGGGTTCTGAGACTGTTTCCCGCAGGGCACGCGCGCCCACGCGTGCACGGCCTTAAAGGGCCAGTACGCGTCCAGTTGTAAATAATCTGTAATTAGCCCAGAATGCTGCTGGACTATAAAAAGGGCTCTGCCCACTTGATCCTTGCCTGAGTAGTGTTGTATACCTAAAGTTGGTCTTGCAAATGGTCTCCTAGTATTTTCCAGTTCCCAGTGTTACCCGTTACTGCGGCCTGTACCCTGTATCCCGTGCTACCGTGCGTTTGTGCCGTCTACAGTGAAAGTCAAGTCGTGTCTTCTGCTGCATCTACTGTGCCATCTACAGTGAAAGTCAAGTTGTGTCACTGCTACTGTCTACATTGCCTCAGGTACCCTTTCTGGACTATACACATTGTATTGTACCTAGTTGGGCAGCTGCTATCCCGCTACGCGGTACGGCCCAGTGGGTCCACTCCCCGCGCCTTGACAGTACGCTCAGGCCATGGACCCCGCTGGTCAATTCAAGGGCCTGTCATCCTCCCAAGCCATGCAGGCGGACCTGCAGGATCTGCGAGCACAACAGGATCAACTTCTTGAGGCAGTAGACTCCATGGCACAGCAGCTAGGGGCGCTAGCTACTTCCTTCTCTGCTCCTATTCAAGCTCCTCCGATCGACCCTCCTGCTACACCTCCTGGCATCTCAAGTTTGGATCCTCGGTTCTCGCTGCCATTGCCACCTTGGTTCCATGGAGACGCAAGTACGTGCAGGGGGTTTCTGAACCAATGCCATATCCCCTTCACTCTGCACGCCTGAGCGTTTCCTTCGGACGGAGCCAGGATCGCCTTCATTATGTCTGTACTTGCCGGCAAGGCCCTGGCGTGGGTGAATCCAATCTGGGAACGACAGGGACCCGAGACTCGAGACCTCCAGGGATTCGTGCGGTTATTCTGTACCGTATTCAATGAGCCTGGATGAGTCTCGTCGGCAGCCACTGCTATCTTTAACCTTCTCCAGGAGGACGCTTCCGTGGGCGAATACACCATCCAGTTCCAGACCCTGGCAGGAGAACTGTCCTGGAACAATGAGGCCTTGGTAGCATACTTCTTGCATGGCCTATCGCCCGAGATGAAGGACCAACTTGCTGCTCGAGATCTACCAGTTGCCTTGGACGACCTGATTCTGCTTGCTACTCGAGTGGAAATAAGGCTCAGAGAGAGACCTCAAGAAGTTCGACAGGAGAGACGGCTTCCTAGACTGGCACCCAACTTCCAGCAACCCCTCTTGCCTTCTACTACTACCCCACCCGAGGTTCCGATGCAGGTGGATCGGCTTAAACTGTCCATTCAAGAGAAACAGCGCAGGCGCATCTCTGGACTATGTTTATATTGCAGCCTCGCTGGCCATGTCGTGCGTCTGTGTCCCCAGAAGCCAACAAAAACCCCAACGCCTAGGATTGGTTGGAGAGACAACCCTGGGCGATACTGCATTTAATAGAGAACTCTCCTCCAAACTATTCATTCCTGTGACCATATTCGCTGGCGAGAGGCCCCATCCAGTCTCTGCCTACCTGGACTCTGGCTCTGCAGCCAATTTCGTCTGCCAGGACCTTTGTAGATCTTCTTCAGTTGCCCACTGTTCTGCTGGAAAGGCCGTTGATCGTTGCCTCGGTAGATGGACTGCCTTTGCCTGACCCAGTTTTGTCTGTGACCAAGCCGTTAAGACTCCAAGTTGGAGTTCTTCACGCTGAACTCATCTCCCTGTTTGTCCTGCCCAAGGCCGTCAACCCTGTGCTGCTGGGTTTGCCTTGGCTCCGTCTACACGCCCCAGTCCTGGATTGGAACTCTGGAGAGGTTCTCCAGTGGGGCCCCAAGTGTCTCGATTGCTGTCTGGTGCATGTCCATCCGCCTCAGTCTCCTCCCCATCAGTCACTGGCAGGGTTGCCTCCTTGTTACTCTCTGTTCTTGTAATGTCCATGGCTGCGGGCTTTCAGCTCCAACCTCCCCCTGACAGCCGCAGCCACGAGTCGGCAAGCGCTGTCCCCAGCCTCCTCCTCAGGAGACGCCAGCATTCGCGTCCACTCACCTCAGCCGGATCCCGTAGGGTGTGCGCGCACGCTCGTGCCCGCTCTTAAAGGCGCACGAACCCAGTGGATGAACTTTGACCCGTGAGTACCCTGGACTATAAGAGGGTTCCAGCCCCCTGGTTCTGTGCCTGAGCATTGTTGTGTTCCCTATAGTTTGTCTATGTGATGGACTCCTAGTGTGTTTACTGTTCCAGTCCCTGTCCCTATGCCTGTTTCCAGTTCCTGTTCCTAGCAATCCATACATTCCTGTCTAGCACTGAGCTGTGCCAAAGTCGTGCCGTGCTGCATCCACGTCTGACCTGCTTCACCTCGCCTGACGTCCGCCTGCTACCTAGTCCCAGCCGAGCCTGCCCCGCTGCTGTCTGAGCTGCCACAGGTACCTATAGAACTATAGACATTCACCTGCTCCCTGTTGGCCAGCTGCCTTACCGCCAAGGCGGTACAGCCCAGTGGGTCCACAGACCCTTCGTGACAGTACGCTCAGGCCATGGACCCCGCTGGTCGATTCAAGACTATGACGACGACACAGGAGATGCGAGCGGATATGGACGTCGGCAGGAGGCACAAGCTGCCATTTCTCCTAATACACCTCCTGGCAATGTGGATCCTCAGTCTACACCTCTTGGCAGTATTGACCCACGTGTTTCTTTGCCACTTCCTGACCGCTATGATGGAGAAGCAAGTACCTGTCGTGGTTTTCTTAATCAGTGCCAGATCCATTTCAACCTGTATGCTAGGACTTTTTCGTCTGATGGTGCCAGGGTCGCTTTCATCATTTCTCTCCTCACCGGCAAGGCTCTTGCATGGGCAAATCCTATCTGGGAGAGACAAGGACCAGAGACCCGTGACTTCCCTGCCTTCCTCCGTACTTTTCGCATGGTGTTTGAGGAGCCTGGACGGGTCTCATCCGCAGCGGCCTCTTTGATTAACCTGCGCCAAGGAGACACCTCCGTGAGTGAGTACGCCATTCACTTCCGCACCCTGGCGGGAGAGCTGTTGTGGAACAATGAGGCTCTGGTGGCCGCATTCTGGCATGGACTATCTTCCAGAATTAAAGACGAACTTGTCTACCCTGGATGACCTCATCCTTCTGTCTGCCCGAATTGATATACGGATCCGTGAACGCCTCCAAGAGGTTCAACGGGAGGGAGCCCTTCCTAGTCTGCTGTCCTCAGATGTCGATCCTCCTAAGAAGTCGGTAATAATGGACCAGTATAAATTATCTACCCAAGAGAGACAACGCAGACGCACATCTGGACTCTGTCTTTATTGCGGTCTCGATGGTCATCTTGTGCGCCTGTGCCCCAAAGATCCCAAAACCTAGGGTTGCTTGAAGTTAAACCTTGGGTAAAGATGGACTTCCGTCTAAGTTGTACATACCTGTGACCATAGTGTCCGGCGAGAAAACGCATCAGGTCTCTGCGTATCTGGACTCTGGATCCACTGCTAATTTCATCCGCAGAGATCTGGTGGACCTTCTGCAATTACCCACCACCCCTCTGGAGAGCCCGTTGACAGTTGCCTCAGTGAATGGACTACCTCTGCCAGACCCAGTTATAGCTATGACTTATAGCTAAGTCATTGCAAGTAGGAGCCCTTCACTCCGAACTTCTGTCTGTAATGTCGGTGTAGGGAGACAGAGAGGTGAGCCGTAATCTACCCGCCACTCAGTCCCTGCCTACTTGCACGGCCCGTCCTAGGCGACGGCGTACAACTGGGCGACGGTCCCAACGCTCAATAAGTGCGCGACAGACAAACAAACGAGGGTACACAGAAGCTAAGGGAAAAGGGGCAGATGGGGCAGTTGCCCACGGCAACACCGTGAGCAACAAGAGTAGTGAACGAGCCGAGTCAAACCAGGAATGTACGAGGTACCAAACGCAGAGCAGGAGAGTAGTCAGTAAAGCCAGGGTCAAATTGAAGCAGAGGTCAATAGTACAAGCAGGAACAGCAGAGCCAGGAAACAGGACAGAATCACAGGCAAATGAAGGTATAAATAGACCGAGGACGGGAGCTAGCTCCATCTGGCCAGGCTGTGGTCGGTTCTCCCACTCCTCAGCCTACCAGCCTGATTGGTAGCAGATCGAGTCACTCTATCAGACCTAGGAGCAGATGCAGACTGATTAATCACGGGCGTCGACACAGAAGCTGTGTCTGGTAAATCCTTTGCAGTAACCCCCTTTTATGAGGGGCCACTGGACCCTTCCTAGGTGGACCTGGCATATTGGGGAACCGAAGATGGAACCTCCTGAGCAATACCCCAGCGTGAACATCCCGGGCGGGTACCCAAGTTCTCTCCTCAGGCCCGTATCCTCTCCAATGGACCAGGTACTGGAGGGAGCCTTGGACCATCCTGCTATCCACAATCTTGGCCACCTCGAATTCTACCCCTTCAGGGGTGAGAACAGGGACCGGAGGTTTCCTCGAGGTAGCCAAGGACGGGGAGCAGCGTTTGAGGAGGGAGGCATGAAACACGTCGTGTATTTGAAAAGACTGGGGTAACTCCAGCCAGAAGGACACAGGGTTAAGGACCTCAATGACCTTGTACGGCCCTATATACCGGGGAGCAAATTTTTGGGACGGAAGTTTAAGACGCAAATTTTTTGAAGATAGCCACACCACATCCCCAACCACAAACAAGAGGTTAGCAGAATGTCTTCTATCTGCCTGAGTCTTTTGTATGCTCTGGGACGCCTCTAGGTTCTTCTGAACCTGGGCCCAGACTGTGCACAGTTCCTGATGAACGACATCTACCTCGGGATTGTTGGAACCACCAGGTGAAACGGAGGAGAACCGTGGATTAAACCCAAAATTACAGAAAAAGGGGGAGACCCCTGACTAGTTACTGACCCGGTTATTAAAGGAAAATTCGGCGAGGGGAATGAAGGAGACCCAATCATATTGATAGTCGGAGATAAAACACCTTATATAATAACGGGGTAGGGAGACAGACAGATGAGCCCTAATCTACCCGCCACTCAGTCCCTGCCTACTTGCAACGGCCCGTCCAAGACGACGGCGTACAACTGGGCGACGGTCCCTACTCTCAATATGTGCACGACAGACAGACAGACAAGGGTACAAAGAAGCTAAGGGAAAAGGGGCAGATGCCCACGGCAACACCGTGAGCTACAAGAGTAGTGAACGAGCCGAGTCAAACCAGGAGTGTACGAGGTACCAAACGCAGAGCAAGAGAGTAGTCAGTAAAGCCAGGGTCAATATGAAGCAGAGGACAAATAGTACAAGCAGCAGCAGAGCCAGGAAACAAGCAAAATCACAGGCAAAGGAGAAGCAGGAAATTAAGGTATAAATAGACAGAGGGCGGGAGCTAGCTCCGTCTGGCCAGGCTGTGATAGGCTCTCCCACTCCTCAGCCTCCCAGCCTGAGTGGTAGAAGGAGTCACTCTATCAGACTTAGGAGCAGGTGCAGACTGACTAACCACGGGTGTCGACACAGAAGCTGTGTCTGGCAGATCCTTTACACCTTAAATATTGTTCTAGAGACTGATTAGTCCTCTCAGTTTGGCCATTAGTTTCAGGATGGAAGGCCGAGGAGAAGGACAGATCAATCTCCAACTTTTTACAGAAAGCTCTCCAAAACAATGAAACAAATTGTACCCCTCTGTCAGAAACAATATTGACAGGAACCCCATGGAGACGCAGGATGTGTTTGACAAACAAGGTAGCTAACGTCTTGGCATTGGGTAGTGTCTTGAGGGGCACATCTTACTGAAGCGGTCTACTACAACCCACACGACTGACTTGCCTTGAGATGGAGGCAGATCGGTGATAAAATCCATGGAGATATGGGTCCAAGGTCTTTGGGGAATGGGCAAAGAACATAGTAAACCCGCTGTTCGGGACCTGGGAGTCTTGGACCTAGCACAAATTTCACAAGCGACGACGTAGGCCTTAACGTCTTTAGGCAACGCAGGCCACCAATAGTTTCTAGCAATGAGTTGCTTGGTACCCAGGATGCCTGGGTGGCTAGATAGGGAAAATCATGACTCTGCACTGAGTACCCTTAGCCGGAATTGCAGGGGAACAAACAGCTTGTTCTCAGGAAGGTTCCCGGGAGCTGAACCTTGATCAGCCGCAATTTCAGAGACTAAGTCAGAATCAAAAGAGGATATGATTATACCTAGGGGCAAAACACAAGCAGGATCTTCCTCCGAAGGAGGGCTGGCCATGAAGCTACGCGACAGTGCATCAGCTTTAATATTTTTAGACCCAGCCCTATAGGTGACCACAAAGTTGAATCTAGTAAAAAACAATGCCCATGTTGCGTGTCTCGGGTTTAGCCTCCGGGCAGATTCTAGGAAAATCAGATTCTTGTGGTCGGTAAGGACAGTTACCTGGTGCCCAGCCCCCTCCAAGAAGTGGCGCCACTCTTCAAATGCCCATTTGATGGCCAAGAGTTTGCGGTTGCCCATGTCATAGTTACTCTCAGTGGGCGAGAACTTCCTGGAGAAGTAGGCACAGGGACGGAGATGGGTGAGGGACCTGGTACCCTGGGACAAGACAGCACCCACTCCCACCTCTGAGGCGTCAACCTCCATGATGAATGGCTCCATTTGGTTAGGCTGAATCAGCACTGGGGCAGAGATAAAGCACTTCTTAAGGATCTCAAAAGCCTGGACCGCCTCCGGAGGCCAGTGGTGGAGATCAGCACCCTTGCGAGTAAGATCCGTAAGAGGCTTAGCGATGACCGAGAAGTTAGCAATAAATCTCCTGTAATAATTAGCAAACCCCAGGAAGCACTGTAACGCCTTCAGGGAGGCAGGTTGGACCCATTCAGCCACAGCCTGAACCTTGGCAGGGTCCATGCAGAATTCATTAGGAGTCAGGATTTGACCCAAAAATGGTATCTCCTGCACCCCAAACACACATTTTTCGGATTTAGCAAAGAGTTTGTTTTCCCGAAGGGCCTGGTCACCTTCCTGACATGCTCAATGTGGGAGGACCAGTCCTTGGAAAACACAAGCATGTCATCAAGGTACACTACAAGAAATACCCCCAGGTAGTCTCTTAAAATCTCATTTATGAAATTCTGGAAGACCGCGGGAGCATTACACAACCCAAAGGGCATGACGAGGTATTCGAAATGACCTTCGGGCGTGTTAAACGCAGTCTTCCATTCATCCCCTTCTCTGATTCGGATAAGGTTATAAGCCCCCCAAAGATCAAACTTAGAGAACCATTGGGCCCCCTGAATCTGATTGAAGAGATCAGGAATCAAAGGAAGTGGATACTGGTTCCTTACAGTGACCTTATTCAAGTTTCGGTAATCGATGCATGGCCTAAGACCACCATCCTTCCCTACGAAGAAGAAGCCAGCACCTACCAGAGAAGTAGAGGGGCGAATGTAACCCTTGGCCTGGCTTTCCTGGATATATTCTCTCATGGCCTCACGTTCGGGACAAGAGAGATTAAAAATCCTACCCTTAGGGAGCTTAGCTCCTGGTACCAAATCGATTGCGATTCTCTATGAGGAGGTAACACTTCGGAGGCCTTTTTAGAAAAAACATCAGCGAAGTCCTGGATAAACTCAGGTAGAGTGTTCACCTCCTCAGGGAGAGAAATAAAATTAACAGAAAAACTGGACGTCATGCATTCATTACCCCATTTGGTAAGATCCCCAGTATTCCAGTTAAACGTGGGATTATGCATCTGCAACCAGGGAAGGCCTAAAACCAAATCGGACGATAATCCCTGCATCACCAGTACAGACAGTGGCGGATTAAGTAGACCATGGGCCCTGGGCTGTTACCCAAACTTGGGACCCCTTCCGCACCGCCGCCCTGCCGCGCCGTAACTATTTTTAACACTACTTTTTTGGGCAAGCATTAACAGTGTTACAATTTCCCTTATCACAGGGCTGTGTCCCTACATACTGACAGTATCGCACTGTGCTGGGACACATCCTCCTGACAAGGGGAATTGTCTATCAGTCCTGGACTGCAGAAAGACGTTTTGTGAAATACAAGGATTTCCTATAATAAACATGTCAGGAGAGGTGACAGATTCTCTATAAATCTAGTGACTCACAGGTGACGACGTCTCAGATTGTAGTAGTTTTTTTCCTCTTTTCTTCTCCATCCGGTCCAGCGCTCATGACTTCTCCCGGCCATGACTCATTTCTGCAGAATTTGCCACTCAGACGTCTCCTCACTTTTACATTTCCACACCTATAAACGAAAATAAAGTTATCATGGTGCCACATACTGTACCCCTAAATATAATAGCACCTAACACTGCGCGCCTGAATATAATAATACCACACACTGTAAAACACCACATACACACAGCCCCCTGTACATAGTGCCACACACAGCCCCTGTAGATATTACACACCCCCATAGATATTGCCATACACAGCCCCCTCTATATATCACACATCCCCCCGTAGAGAGCGTTACACACAGCCCCCTATAGATAGTGCCATACAGCCCCCCTGTAGAGAGCGCCACACAGCCCTCCCCCTCTTGTAAATAGCACCAAAAAGCCCCCCCTATAAAGAGCGCCACACACATACCACTGTGGATAGCACTACACAGCACCCCCTTGTATATAGTGCTACACAGCCCTCCCCCTTTGTATATAGTGCCACACAGCGCTCCCCCTTGTATATAGTGCCACACACCGCTCCCCCTTGTATATAGTGCCACACAGCGCTCCCCCTTGTATATAGTGCCACACAGCGCTCCCCCTTGTATATAGTGCCTCACAGCGCTCCCCCTTGTATATAGTGCCTCACAGCGCTCCCCCTTGTATATAGTGCCTCACAGCGCTCCCCCTTGTATATAGTGCCTCACAGCGCTCCCCCTTGTATATAGTGCCTCACAGTGCTCCCCCTTGTATATAGTGCCACAAGGTTATGTACACATTTAAAAACTTTATAATATATATATATATATATATATATATATATATATATATATATATAATGTATGTGTGTGTATCAGTGTGATTGATTGATTTTATTAAAAAATATTTTAACTTTTTGAGATACAGCTGCTTTGTATCCTGTATCCGTCAGGTCAGCAGGACTGACAGGATCAGTGACACGCAGGATCCACCTCAAATCTATCACATCTAAGATTATAATTTAGCGCAGGGCCCGTTTCACTGATCCCGTCAGTCCTGCTGACCTGACGGATACAGGATGCAAGCAGCTGTATCTCAAAAAGTGAAAATATTTTTGAATAAAACTTAATTACAATGTTGCACCAAACACACATTTTTATAAAAAATAAATAAATAAAAATATATATAATAACTGCTGAGAGCTCTATGGGGGGGGGGGGGGAAAGAGTTATACTGCAAGGGGGTCTAACCATCTGACTGAAGGCAGAGGGCTCTGGGAATAATCCCGCCTTCCCCCATAGGGTCCTCAGTAGTTACTATACTGCAAGGCGGGGGGGGGGGGGGGGGGGGTTGAGCGTCTAACTGACTGAAGAGAGCTCTATGGGGGGAAACTATTATCCCCCCATAGAGCTAGCTGCCGTCAGTTAGATGGTTAGCCCTCCCCCTTACTGCATAATCCCCCACCTAGCGTCGGCCGGTGACTTTACCCAGTTCAGGACCGCGCTATTTTGAGCCTTCAGGACCAGACACCGTTTAGCCATTTTTAGCACGTGTTAGTTAAATGGCTATAACTTTTTTATTTGTTGGGCTAATGACGTGATTTTTGCGACGTTTGTTCCGTAGACAATGCAGGTTTCGTTTTTTATCGTTTTTATACACACCTTTTTTGCTATTTTAGAATTTTTATTCATAAAGTTTGAAAATAATAGTAAAAAAATAAGCTTTTTTACGTTTCAGCTATTTTTTTTTGGTAATAACATAGTTTTACCCTAAAATAGACCTTTTATTTGTAATCGTCATTGTTTACCGTAAATTTGAATATATTACATGTCTATATTAGGGTAATTGGGTCAGCGCTAGCGTTACAACAATGATTGGCAGGGGGAACGTTTTTTTTGGGGGTGGGTATTTTATGTGTATTTTATTATTTAATTTTTTTTTGCACTTTACTATTTTTTTATTACTATGGTCTGTCCCTCAAAGGTCAAAAAAGACCTTTGGGGAACTTTATATATATTTTTTCTTTCTTTTACACCATGTTTTTTCACTATAACTGGGGCTGCACTGCAGCCCCAGTTACAGGGGAAATCAGCCCTCTCATAGTGACGATTGTCACTAATAGGGCTGTGCTGGGTCTAGTAAGACCCAGCAACAGTCTGCCACTAACGGCACCCCGGCGATCATGTGACCAGTCAAATGATCTTTGGGAGGAATAGAGACAGCGCCGCTGCTGCTGTCTCTATTCCTATACACAGCGTTCATTGAACGCTGTGTAAAAAGACATCGGAGAAGACAGAAGCAGCGAAAGCTGCTTCTATCTTCTCCTCAGAGTCCCCGGCAGTCACTGACAGCCGGAGACCCGACATTCAGCTGCCCGATCGCGAGGGCAGCAAGTTAAAACCCGAGCCGTAGAAAGTCTATGGCTCGGGTTTTAAGGACCCGTCCCTGACCGCTGGCCGTAAAAATACAGCCAGCGGTCGGGAACCAGTTGGGCAGGAGGATAAGCCAGTACTCACCTCAGCGACGGTGACCGCCCGCCCGGCTCTTCTCTTCCAGCTTTGGAGTAACAGAACAGCCATCCGTCGCTGTTCTGTTACTCAATGGCGGCGCCCGCACTGTCAGGGAGGCGTGTCCTAAGCCGGCCAATTCCCTGCTCCTCCCCATCTACGTAGCGGCGGTTATCAGCGCTAGCGCGCTGTATAGTTTTGTAAGACGATGTGCGGTTCGGGCTGCCATGGGCCGCCTGGGAGCCTCGGGCCCCGGGCGGCCGCCCGAACCGCCCATATGATAATCCGCCACTGAGTACAGAGCACTGCTCCAAATGAATGGAGCCAACAATGAGTTCAAAAACAGGAGTATGCTGTGTAAAATAACCATTAGCAAGTGGAGTGGAGTCGATACCCACTACCTGGACAGGTTTAGGCAAATCAATCAATGGCATAGCTAGAGACATAGCAAATTCCACAGACATAATATTAGCAGAAGACCCTGAATCCACGAAGGCACTGCCGGTGACCGAAAATATTTACATGCACTGTTTTAACCCGTTAGTGACCGCCCCATAGTGTTTTTACGGCGGTCACTAATGGGCTTTATTCCGATGCAATAGCCTTTTCACGGCGCTGCATCCGAATAAATAAAGCGAGCAGGGAGCCGTTAAAGAGAACCTTTCATCTCCTCAAACATGTGCAGCTGAGTGCAGCATGTTATAGGAAAGGCTTCACAAACCCTGTCTCACGTAAAATTATTTTTCTATCTCCCTCCTAAGCCCCTGAACTGTCACTGGGGCGTTTCTAACTAACTAAAAGGCAAGGGGGCGTGATGTCTTTGCTCTGACACTGTCCAATCAGCTGCGGACAGTGTCAGGGCGGCTTGCGCTGTGTTCACTCCCACGAGAACACACAGCCTTGGTGGTTGTGATGCAGATAGCGTGGGCACGCACACACGTATGGCCGCTCGCACACACATCGACGGATGTAAGTAGATCTCCTCCTCGTCTCCTCCTTCTTGTCTCTGCTTCTCCTCGTCTCTTCACGTTCCGTGGCGGTGGGAGTGGTGACGTCTATGTGCGAGCGAACGGCCTTGCGTGCCCTCTCTGCAGCACAACCACCAAGTCTGTGTGTGTTTAAAGCGCAAGCCGCCCTGACACTGTCCGCTGCTGATTGGACAGTGTCGGAGCGAAGACATCACGTCCCCTTGCCTTTTAGTTAGTTAGAAACGCCCCATTGACAGTTCAGGGGCTTATTTACATATCGGGTGCCAAATATAACGGCACCGATATGTAAATAACGGAGGGAGTTAGAAAAATAATTTTACGTGGGACCGTGTTTGTGAAGCCTTTCCTATAACATGCTGCACTCAGCTGCACATGTTTGGGGAGGTGAATGGTTCTCTTTAAGGGTATGTGCACACACACTAATTACGTCCGTAATTGACGGACGTATTTCGGCCGCAAGTCCCGGACCGAACACAGTGCAGGGAGCTGGGCTCCTAGCATCATACTTATGTACGATGCTAGGAGTCCCTGCCTCGCTGCAGGACAACTGTAATCATGTTTTCAGTACGGGACAGTTGTCCTGCAGCGAGGCAGGGACTCCTAGCATCGTACATAAGTATGATGCTAGGAGCCCGGCTCCCTGCACTGTGTTCGGTCCGGTACTTGCGGCCGAAATACGTCCGTCAATTACGGACGTAATTAGTGTGTGTACACATACCCTAAATCTCCCTGCTCTCAGCTACCAGAGGTAGCTCAGGGCTGGGAGCATCCCTGCTCGAACGTGTGAGATCGATATCAGTATCGATCTCACCCGTTTAACCCCTCAGATGCGGCGCTCTCAATAGCGACCCCCGCATCTGAGTTGTTTTGGAGAGAGGGAGGGAGCTCCCTCTCTCCCACTGATAAGATCGCCGAGTGTCTGTCTTCTATGGCAGCTGGGGGGCCTAATAAAGGCCCCCAGGTCTGCCTGTAGTGTATGCCTGCTAGGTCATGCCAGAGGCATAATACACGGACAGGCATAATATTATAAATGTAGTATTATAGTACTATAAATGCGATCGGATAATCGCATAGTGAAGTCCCCTAGTTGGACTAGTAAAAAAGTTTAATAAAAAGTGAGGAAAAAAAAAAAGGTGAAAAAAAAAATGAAAAACCCACTTTTTTCCCTTACAAACTGCTTTATTATTAAAAAAACGAAATAAAGCAAAAAAGTTACACATATTTGGTATCGCCGCGTCCGTAACGACCCCCAACTATAAACTTATTACATCATTTAACCCACACGGTGAACGTCGTAAAAACTAAAATAAAAAACCATGCAAAAATTGCTGTTTTCTTTGAATCCAGCCTTAAAACAAACGTGATAAAAAGTGATCAAAAAGTCGCATCTACTCCAAAATGGTACCGAAAAAAACTACAAGTCGTCCCGCAAAAAAAAAGCCCTCCTACAACTGCATCGGCTAAAAAATAAAAAAGTTATGGCTCTTCAAATATGGAGACACAAAAACAAATAATTTTGAAATAAAAGTGTTTTCACTGTGTAAACATAGTAAAACATATAAAATCTATATAAGTTTGGTATTCTTGCAATCGCAACAACCCGCTGAATAAAGTTATTGTGTTATTTATACCACACGGTAAACGGCGTAGATTTAGGACGCAAAAAAGAGTGGCAAAATTGCAGTTTTTTTTCTATTCCTCCCCAAAAAAAAAGTTAAGAAAAGTAAATCAATAAATTCTATGTACCCCAAAATGGTTCTATAAAAAATTACAGCTTGTCCCGCAAAAAACAAGACCTTATACAGCTATGTCGACGCAAAAATAAAAAAGTTATAGCTCTTTGAATGAGACGATGGAAAAACGTAAAAAATAGCTTGGTCATTAAGGTCTCAAATAGGCTGGTCATTAAGGGGTTAAGGCGTTTTTCTGCTGCAATTTGCACAAGGTTTTGGTAAAAAACTTGGCAGATAAGCAAAATTCACTGTAAAAATGGTGCGGTTTTGAAAAACTACAAATTAGCAAAATGAAGAAGCCAAGGTTCTCAAGCTGCAGTTCCAAGTACAGCTGTCAGTTTGGACAAGGCGCCGTGCTGATCAGCGGGTATTCCATAGGTCAGACTCACCAATCAAACATTGATGGCCTATTCTAAGTTTAGGTCATCAAGATTTAAGTCCCGGAGAATCCCTTTAATAGTGCAGTCAAATGTGGCATATTAGGCTTCGTTCACATCTGCGTCAGGGCTCCATTCTGACGTTCCGTCGGAGCTTCCCATCAGAACGGAGCCCTGACTGAAACAAGCGGAAACCATAGGTTTCCGTTTGCATCAACATTGATTTCAATGGTGACGGATCCGATGCAAATGGGTTCCATTTGTCTCCGTTGTGCAAGGGTTCCGACAGAATGAATAGCGTAGTCGATTACGGTATTGATTCCGTCTAAACGATGTCACCCTTGCAGAACTGAGACAAACGGAAACCATTGGCACCGGATCCGTCACTATTAAAATCAATGGTGATGCAAACAAAAACCTATGGTTTCCGCTTGTTTCAGTCAGGGCTCCGTTCTGATGGGAAGCTCCGACGGAACGTCAGAACGGAGCCCTGATGCATATGTGGAAGGGTATATTCACAGGGCTTATTTTCAGCCGTTTTTCGGGCCGTAAACGCCTCGAAAAACGGCTGAAAATACGGAAGCTGAACGCCTCCAAACATTTGCCCATTGATTTGTAAAAACGGAGTGTGAAAAAACGCCCAGTAAAAAGAAGGGCATGTCACTTCTTGAGCCGTCTTTGTAGCCGTTTTCCATTGTCTCAATAGAAAAACAGCTCCAAAAACGGCCGTAAAAAACGCATCAAAAAACGCTTGATGCATAAAAAAAGGCTGAAAATCAGAGGCTGTTTTCCCTTGGAAACAGCTCCGTATTTTACGGCCGTTTTTTGTTTGCCGTGTGAACATACCCTTAGGCTATGTTCACACGGGGTATTTTGCCGAGTTTTTTGACGCGGAAACCGCGTCGCAAAACTCGGCAAAAACGGCCCGAGAACGCCTCCCATTGATTTCAATGGGAGGCGTCGGCGTCTTTTTCCCGCGAGCAGTAAAACTGCCTCGCGGGAAAAAGAAGCGACATGCCCTATCTTCGGGCGCTTCCGCCTCTGACCTCCCATTGACTTCAATGGGAGGCAGGAGAAAGCGTATTTCGCGCTGTTTTATGCCCGCGGCGCTCAATGGCCGCGGGCGAAAAACGGCGCGATAATTGCCGCGAAAATCGGCGTGCAGGGAGAGGAATATCTGCCTCAAAGTTCCAAACGGAATTTTGAGGCAGATATTCCTCCCCCAAAATACTCCGTGTGAACATAGCCTTAGTCTTGTATTTCTTCAGCGTAAAAACATGCTGTGGAAAACTGTGAAGAAATATTCCGCAACTCAGACAGATTTCTTTCTTTTTTTGCGTTGCGGAACATTTTTCCCAGTGGGCATTGTAGTTTTCCACAGCGTATTAATATGTTGCAGAAATACAAGGCAAATACGCCACGTGTGACTGTAACCTAGGGCCTCATGAACAAGACTATACATTTGCGTACACATATTATCAGCAATTGTGGAGTCGCAATTGCAGCGGATAGTATAGGGCACATTATATCCTATGGACCAATGCACACGACTGTGGTTTCCACGGTCCGTGCATTGCCCAGAACCCAGACCGCAAAAAAAAAATAGGATATGTCATTTTACGGACCGCAATTGCGGTCTGGGCTCCTTGAAGTCAATTCACATCTTGTGTGTGCACGGTCAGTGATTGCGGACGGCCTGCGGATGACACTTCTGGGCCATCCATGCAGTGATCACAGACTGTGCACACAGCTACGGTCGTGTGCATGAGGCCTTTTCACCCCAATCCATCTGTCCTTATTTGTCTCTAAATGCCCCTGTTTTTGACCTTATAAACAGATTTGGATTAATACATTTATTAGGGCTTGTCCACACGAAGCGGAATAGCTGCGTATTTTCCTGTCCGGAAAATACACAGCTCTGCAGCAATTCTGCTACGTGTGAACAAGCCCTTATATTGCTCTAGAAAGTGTCTGTCTGCTTCCTGACTGCCCATTAGACCCCAATTTATTATTTTATGAATCTGCATTGAAAATTTGCCACGTCTCATTACAACCTAAGGGTAGGTTCACACGGCTTATGTGTGAAGCAGAAAAATACGATGCTGATTTTAAGGGTATGTGGACACAACCTCTTTTCAGACGTAATGGAGACGTTTTACGCTTCGAATTACGCCTGAAAAGATGGCTCCAATACGTCGGCAAACATCTGCCCATTGCTTGCAATGGATCTTACGATGTTCTGTGCAGACGAGCTGTCATTTTACGCGTCGCTGTCAAAATACGGCGCGTAATATGACGGCTCGTCAAAAGAAGTGCAGGACACTTCTTGGGACGTAATTGGAGCCGTTTTTCATTGACTCCAGTGAAAACCAGCTCCAATTACATCTGTAATGGACGCCGCAAAAAACGCGTGCACTTGTAAAAACGTCTGAAATTCAGGAGCTGTTTTCTCATGAAAACAGCTCCGTAATTTCAGACGTATTTGGCGTTGTCGTGTACACATAGAGAAATCAGCCTCTAAAACCAGGTGTTTGTGAAGCAGATTTGCCACGATACGTATCTTTAAGTGCTGTTTTTAAAAGAATTACACCTGGTATGAACTACAAAGCTTTTTCCAATAAAAAGAATGAAAAGCTGTTTGCAGGCGTTTTTGAAGTATATTTCGGATCATATTGCGACAGTCTCATTCTTCTAAATATGCTGGAAAATAAGTCATATGAACACGTCCTAGGGTTGCAGTCACACATGGCTTATTTGCCTTGTATTTCTGCAGCATAAAAATACGCTGCGGAAAACTGTACAATGCAATCCAATGAGAAAAATATTATGAAACGCAAGAAATTGAGAAATCTGAGTTACGGAATATTTTTACCACTGAACATTGTAAAGTTTTCCGCAGCGTAAAAATAAAAAGGCAAATACGCCACGTGTGACTGAACCCTCAGTGTCCCTCTTACACCATTCAAAAAGTGAGGAGGTATGTATGCCAGCCTGCCACTAGTGCAGTGTGAATGTACTGCTGTATTGCTGATTGGCAGGCTACGTACCTTATCTCATGCCAATCACTACCTCCCTCACATTTTATGTGCCCAGTGCAAGGTAACATATATTTGCCACCATACCTGGCAGCCAGACAACGACAATTACAGTATATGGGGTGAAAGTTCATGGTTAAAAACGCAGCAGCCCATGTTCCTGGTTGTGCTTCTCTTCCTGTACTGCCAGTCTCCACCCCGGCTTTCTGTCTGCTGTGCGGTGGGCATTTACCGGGCTAGGTATGAGCTGAGGTAGTCGCTCCTGGTTAACCCCTTGTACCCCGAAGGTAAAACGCTCCTTTTGGCTGACTGCTGAGTTAATTATTTATAAGGCTGGCTAGGTAGAACAGTATAATTACTCGGTATATATTATAACATCGGGTGGCGCTGTCAGCCATGACCACCATGATTTTCCTGTCTCTTTAAAGTCCTCTTGCAGGTTGATACCCTGACGTCACCTGCTAGTGAGGGGCTGCAAGGCAGAGGAGGAGGAGAGCATCTGCTGAGCAGCTATGGCAGAGCATAGGGACCGCGGGAGGACGCACAGGGCACAGGATGCCGACTCACAGGTAACATGGCAGTACCGTTCAGGGAATTGAGGCTGGACGGGGAGGTAGTATGGCTTTAATGGAAGCGCATAGGGACTGCTGCACATACAAGGATGCAGTTCAGTCTTCTGCTTACGTCCTGCCAGCATATGAAGCCATTAAAAGTCACTGTGGAGCGGACAGGCGGGGGATGGCGGGTTTCATAGTATTCACACAATTGCTGCATACACTGACCTTGTTCTAATCACCTCAGCGGCTATGTCACCTCAGTGCAATGCTAGAATTAACCCGTATGCACATTATTCCCGCCAATGTGGGAGCCATTTCTGCTTCTCATGTGTCACATTTTATTATGTCCTAATGGTGTCCTACATGACTTCTCTGTGACCCTCTGCTGCTGTGCTCCATAAATTTTCTAGAATTGCTATTCCCCTTCACCTTGTCTTCTCCCTTGTTTCAGGCTCATACCAGTCTGATAAATGGACAGAAAGCTGAAAGTTTATTTTTAGACTCCCGTAGAGGGCGCAGATAAGGGGAGTAGTAATACATTGCTCTTATGTATATGACCCCCTGCGGTATCAGAGGCGGTGGGAGCCACAGATAATATAGTATCAGTATGTGATTCTGGCTATAAATAGCCCCTCAGGAAACACAAGTGCTTGAGTTATCCGCTTCTGGTGAATTTATAGCCATCCATAGTTATATCTGTTTCTAGGAAAGCTGGGTGATATGGCCTTTATTACAACTCCCACCACGCTGCACTAGATTCCTGACTGGAAATCTGCCTTGTTATGCGGCAATACAAGAGATTACTTCACAATAAGGCAGAAACGTCATTCAGGACTCGTGGTAAAGCTGGGTGAAACCCCTGTGGCAGAAATAAAAGACATAGTGACGTGTGACAAGTCTGCAGTGAAATTTGTGTCTTTTCCTGGCCCTCAACAAGTTTGGAAAGTGATGAGATAAGTAGACATGGTTTCCAAGAGTTATAGTTTAGTCCCCATTTATTAAGAAAAATTGGGGAAAATGGCACAAATTTCCGCACAAATCTTCGTCTGCTTATAGATGGCGTAGATTTTGTTTTCTGATTGTGCGTACACTTTTGAATAAATTTGGCACATGTCACTCCAACTATCTCCTTGACTTAGGGCCTGTGCACATCAGCATTTGGTTCCGTCCATCGGTTCTGTTTATCTATCCTGTCCGAGGAACAGATGAACGGAAAGCCGAACGGAAACGATATAGTTTTCGTTTGCATTACCATTGATTTCAGTGATAATGCTCCCGTTTCAGTTGGTTTCCGTTTGTTTCCGTTCTGTAAAGCTTCAGTTTTTTTCACAGGAACAGTAGCTATTGTTTCCGTGAAAAAAGCCGAAACTTTACAGAACGAAAACAAACTGAGACGGAAGCACTACGTAATGCAAACGGAAACTATAGTTTCCGTTCGGCTTTCCGTTCCTCTGACAGAAAGGTTGAACGGAACCCGAATGCTGATGTGCACAGGCCCTAAGTCAAGGAGATAGTTGGAGTGACATGTGCCAAGTGTAGAAATTCCAGTCTTATGCCTCATGCACACAACCGTTGTGCCACTCCGGCCGTTTTTGACGGCATCCGTGTGGCACCTGATAGTTATCACGGACCCATTCACTTTAGCGGGTGAATCGGGTCCGTGAAAAATGCACACTCGGTCGTGTGCATTAGGCGTGTAAATGTGAGTCAATATTTTTACATACGTTTTAATAATATTTGATGTAATCATAAATAATGTTATGAAATAGTCAAAAGATCTGCATTAGGCCTCATGCCCACTTCAGTGTTTTTCTTCAGTGTGCTAGCCGTTTTTCTGACGGCTAGCACCCTGAACCCATTCATTTCAATGGGACCATGCACACTACAGTTTTTATGACGGCCCCGTTGCTCCGTTCCGATCCAAAGTAGAGCATGTCCTACTTTGGTCCGGGATTCCGTGACCGTGAGGCCCATGCAAGTCAATGGGGTCGTCAAAAAAACTGAAGGCACGCGGAAGGCATCCGTGTGCCGTCCGTGTGTGACGGAGCCGTTGCCTAGCAACCGCCGGGCGGGCAGAAAAACATTCGAAAAATATTACACTAATCGGCAGCCACTTGTCTCTATCAATAACTGATAGAGAAAAGAGGCTGCTGATTAAAAATAAAATAAAAAGCATTTCATACGTACCCGGTCGTTGTCTTGGTGACGAGTTCCTCTTCTTCCTCCAGTCTGACCTTCTTTTGTGACGCGGCAGCCTGTGATTGGCTGCAGAGACCGCTGCTGCCTGTGATTGGCTGCAGAGGCCGCTGCAGTCTGTGATTGACTGCAGAGGCGGTCACGTGGGATGAAGCGTCATCCCTGGAGGCCGGCCTTCTGACGTCATCCTGACGTGCGTGACCGCCACTACAGCCTGTGATTGGCTGCAGCGGGACGTGGATTGAACGTCATCGCTGGAGGCCGGACAGGAGGAATGTAAGTATGAACTTATATTTTTTTTTTTATTACATTAAAATTGTATTTTCCGCGCGCCGAGCATGGTACTGTCCAGGGTTCTGAAAGAGTTACCACCGATCAGTGCAGCCCATTAACTCTTTCTTCACCCTGGACAGTACCATGCTCGGCGCACGGAAACACAGAGTGCACACGGGAGTGCACACGGAAATCACATGGCCGCTAAAACGGGTTCACGGACCCGTCAAAAGCGGCCGTGAAAACGGTGATGGAAGTGTGCACGAGGCCTTAAGGCCTCATTCAGACAAACGTGAATAAGGTCCGTGTGCTGTGTCTGGAAATCACGCGCAGCACACAGACCCATTGATTTCAATGGGGCTGTTCACACATGCGAGAGTCTGTTGCGTAAAACTCACTGCATGTCCTATATTGGTGCGTTATCACGCACCTTTGCGCCCACTGAAGTCAATGGGTGCATGAAAACCACGCACCGCACACGGATGCACATCCGTGTGCGTTCATGATTTGCGCATCAATTCAATTGAAAATAATTTAAAAAAAAGATGTGCTTTGCGAATGCGTGAATAACGCATGCCACTCGCAGAGCACACTGATGCGAAACGCAACACACACCGACCAGATTCACGTGCGTTTTTCACGCGCGTGAATCTGATACGCTTGTGTGAATGCAGCCTTAGGCTTCGTTCACGGGTTCCATGTGAGCTTTCTGTCAGTGGAACCCAATAACGGAACCCTAACGGAAACCTATGGTTTGCATTTGTTTCAGTCAGGGTTCCGTTCATGGGTTCCCCTGACGGAAAGCTCAGACGGAACCCATGAACGGAGCCCTGACGCAGATGTGAACGAAGCCTAACTTGCTATATCCTGCTTTTTTGACGAAATCCACCAACATTCTAATGTACTTTTTAAGTGGGGCAGCCGCACAGTTGGGCATCTTCTCTCTGGCAGTGATATTACTAGCTGACTCCTATTGTTTTCCCTTGAGATGTTCAGTTCTGGCAACCAATCAATTCTTGTCTTTCCTTGGGATTTATATGCACATTCAGCTGGACGGAGGTGCATGTTCATGGGGGAAGGTAAACTGTTTGGTGTATATGTATAGACAGCTAGGGTTAATTTCTCCAGATTTGTTGATGTTGACTGTGAATGAACTATGTCTCTGAGATACTCTGCCATCTTCTGTCTCTACTCTTGAATATTCTGTTATTCTTCCTTAGGGTCGTGCACTTAGGACACCCTTGGTTTGGGTACCCCATTTGTTGTGATAAACTACTGTTTGGGCCCATGGGAGGGCTCAGAGGGGATGGAGTGCTATGCATTCATTCTTTGGAGTCCAGATTTTGCTGGATTGGTTTTCGGGTGCCATGTCGCATTTGCAGAGCCCCAGAGGTACCAGTACAGTTGAAATCCCTGAGAAGTGACCCCATTTTAAAAACTACGCCCCTTAAGACATTCATCTAGTGGCGTAGTGAGCATTTTGACCCCACAGGTATTGTGTAAAAGATAATGCGCAGCAGATGGTGCAGAGTGAGATTTGCAATTTTCTATACATATATGCCATTTCAGTGTCCGATATATTGTGCCCAGCATGTGCCACTGGAGATATACACCCCATAAACTGTGATGTGTGTTGTCCCGGGTACGGTAATACCATACATGTGGCTGTTATTAGCTGCCTAGGCACACGGCAGGGCTCAGAAGTAAAGGACCGCCATTTGGCCTACTGGAGCTTTTCTGGTGCTAAGTCATGTATGCAGAAGCCCCTGTGGTACCAGTACAGTTGAAACCCCCGAGAAGTGACCCCGTTTTACAAACTACACCCCTTAGGGCATTAATCTAGAGGTGTGGTGAGCATTTTGACCCCACAGGCACTGTGTAAAAGATAATGCGCAGCAGATGGTGCAGAGTGAGATTTCCAATTTTCTATACATGTATGCCATTTCAGTGTCCGATATATTGTGCCCAGCATGTGCCACCGGAGACATACACCCCATTAACTGTAATGTGGGTTCTCCCGGGTACAGCAATACCCTACATGTGGCTGTTATTAGCTGCCTGGGTACTCGGCAGGGCTTAGAGGGAAAGGACCACCAGCCCCTGAGGTACCAGTACAGTTGAAATCCCTGAGAAGTGACCCAGTTTTAAAAACTACACCCCTCAAGACATTCATCTAGAGGTGTAGTGAGCATTTTGAGCCCACAGGCACTGTGTAAAAGATAATTCGCAGCAGAGGGTGCAGAGTGAGATTTTCAATTCTCTATACATGTATGCCATTTCAGTGTCTGATATATTGTGCCCAGCATGTGCCACCGGAGACATACACCCCATAAACTGTGATGTGGGTTCTCCAGGGTACGGCAATACCCTACATGTGGCTGTTATCTGCTGCCTGGGCACACGGCTGGGCTCAGAAGGGAAAGATGTGGGGGATAAGCTGTGCTGAGAGCATCAGGGTAAGTAAAACTGGGGTAAATAAAAAAATCAAGGGATGTATGATAAATTTTAAAACAATCTTTCATACAGAGCCCTAGTTTTTCGGGACACGTATCACATTGATATATTGTGTCCTTCCTAATCCCCCTCTTTGAGCAGACTTTGCACCTCTTTTGACTTTTTCCCTTCTTGCCAGTTTGGGGAACTTCCTGGAAAATGTTGCCCTGGTACGATGCGTGTGGCCTGGGTGCCCCCCCTTCTTGATCCCTAAAAATTATTTTCTTGATAACCAGCTCTTCAAATTCCAGGAAAGTTCCCCTCTGGCCTGCACATCGATGTAGCATGTACACATTGTACAATGCCGTCTGTATGATGTGCACATCCAGCTTCTTATACCACACCCTAGATTTTCGCACGCCACTATAGGGCTTCAGGACTTGATCTGACAAGTCCACCCCTCCCATGTACCTATTGTAGTCCAGGATGCAGTCTGGTTTGGGGGTCTCTGTACTGGTACCTTGTACTGGTACATGGGCACTGGTGTGGCCATGTATTGTTGTCAACACAAGGACATCTCTCTTGTCTTGTACTTGACACACAATATGTTGCTGCTGGATTGTGCCCTGCTCTCACCCCTTCTGAGTGTTTTCCCAAGCAGAGTCTTAGGGAGGCCTCTCAGATTTCTTCTAGCAGTGCCACATGCCGCAGGACTTCTGGAAGCGAGGCACTTGAAGACTGGGACGCTGGTATAAAAATTATCTAGGTAGAGATGGTAACCCTGGTCCAGCAGTGGGTGCACCAAATCCCACACAATTTTTGCGTTAAGTACCTGTAAGGGGGGGCATTCTTGGGGCTGAATACTGGTGTCCTTCCCTTCATATCAACAGAAATACACTTCTCGGGGTGTATACTTGTGTACAGGTTAAGGGAACTTACCTTAGTCCCCTTACCAGTCTTTCTGGGGTTGTAGAGACGGCGGAGCGGAGTGCATAGCGGGACGGCTTCCGGTGGGAAGCCGCGACAGAGGAGAGAAGGAGACCGGCTCTAATTGAGCACAGCTCCTAAAGTGTGGCGCGTATAGAAGTGCGGGGACTGGTTCAGACTGCCTGCAGTCCTAGGACAGTCCCCGCGTACGAGTACGGCAACAGTGACGGGATTGACACAGAGAGTACGATCCCTTCACTGTGTCTAAACTCAGTGAGGGAAACACACATCCGATCAGATGTGTGCGGCCACACTTGTCACAGTGGCCGCATCGGCGCACAGACAAAGTGTGGCTGGAACAGTGGGAGGCTGACTCCAGTGGAGCATGGCCTTGTTGAAGGCAGAATGCCAGCGAACAGAGTGTATGGACTGAGAGTAGTCTGGCCCTCTAATAGGATTGTTCAGGAAAGGAAAAGGGGAGGAGCTATAGAGATGTAGGATGGCAAAGGGGAGGAGTTAGAGGCAGTGGCAGTTGAAGGGAGCTAGTTGAGGAGATCGAGAGAGAGGATTGTTGTGAGGTGCGTCATAGAAATTGACAGAAATACAGGTTGAGGAAAACTGAATATTAAAAGGAATTGAAGTATAGAGATAAAGCTGGTGTAAGTAAACACCAATATTGTATGCACAATTACAAGTAGTATCTACTTCGGGAATAAAAATACCTGTGGACAATATGACATATCTGTTAAATTCGGACAGACATCCACCATTTTCTATCCTGCATTTCCTACATTGAAAAAGCCATCTGTTCTTGGCGGATTATAGTTTACAAGACTGTAATTTATTCCCTGTGGATTATAAAATTAAAAAACCATCGGTTTCTGGCGGATTGCAGTTAACAAGAATTTGATCTAATCCTTGTTGGACTGTAATTGTTGTCATATACTTCTGTGTATAATAAACACCAAGATTCTTAACCCCTTCCCGCAAATGGGCGTTACTGTACGTCCTTTTTAGCGGCTCGTTCCCGCAAATGGGCGTACAGTAACGCCCTGAGGATGAAGCAGGCACAGGAGCTGTGCGCGCTTCATCCTCAGCGGGTGTCGGCTGTAATATACAGCTGACATCCCGCTGCAACGGCGGCGATCACTGTTCTGTCTGATCGCCGCCATTTAACCCCTCAAATGCTGCTGTCAATAGCGACAGCGGCATTTAAGTGATTGATACAGAGGGAGGGGGCTCCCTCTGTACCCCGTTGGCCCCCCGCGAAAAATCGCGGGGTTCTGATGGTTGCAATGGCAACCAGGAAGCCTAGCAATGGCTTCCTGGTTGCCAGGTACGGGAGCCTATTAGGTCCTGCCCGAGGCAGGACGTAATAGGCTCAACTGTCAGTTATAAAATGACAGTTATAATACACTGCAAGTAGTGCAGTGTATTGTACAGGGGATCAGAAGATCAGATCTTCCAGTCCCCTAGTATGTGTAAAATAAAAAGTAAAAAAAAAGGTTAAAAAAAGTTTTCGATAAATAAAAGTTTTACGTAATAAAAACAATAATCGTCTTGTTTCCCTGATCGAGCCCTTTATAAATGGAAAAAAAGACAAAAACTAGACCTAATAGGTATCTCCGCGTTCGTATCGGCGTGAACTATAAAAATATAATATTATTTATCCCGCACGGTGAACACCGTAAAAAAAATACAATAAAAACCAATGCCAGAATTTCCTTTTTTGGTCACGTTGTTTCCAATAAAATGGAATAAAAAGTGATCAAAAAGTCGCATGTACCCAAACATGGTACCAATAAAAACTACAGTGTGTCACGCAAAAAACAAGCCCTAACACAGCTCCGTCGACATAAGAATACAAAAGTTATGGCTCTCAGGAGATGGTCACACTAAAACATTTTATTTATAAAAAGGGTTTTTATTGTGTAAAAGTAGTAAAACATAAAAACTATATAAATTTGGTATTGCCATAATCGTATCAAACCGTAGAATAAAGCAAACATGTTGTTTATGCTGCACAGAGAACGCCGTTAAAAATTGATAAAATGGAATACTTTGATAAAAATGACACACCGGGGATGGACCCGTTCTGTATATGGGAGGCGCATAAATGTGTGGTGCGAGGTTCCCTTATACGGATGGGAGCCAAACTCAAGAAAGAGCGGACGGCTCATCTCAGAGACCTACTGTCACGCATACACAAACTGGAACAGTCCCACAAGATAACACAGGATCGGTTACTAGGGGCAGAATTAGGGCAATTGCGGGAGCAAGTGCGATCACTCTGCCTTGCGAAGGCCACACTAGTCAAATGTAGAAGGCATTTTTATGAATTCAGTAATAAGCCCAGTAGGACATTAGCCCGCGCCCTCCGGAAAACCTGTTCGCGTACATACGTACCGCACATCACAGGTGCCCAGAATAAACGACTGCAACTCCCACATGACATCTCAGAGACCTTCCGTGCCTACTACCACTCTCTCTACAATCTCCCAAAGGCACCCTCCTCACAGGACGGCGGTAGCCAACGGGAGAGGATCGAGGAGTATCTCTGATCCTCGGGGATGAAATCCATCCCACTTGATGATCTAGCAGCCTTGGAGGCCCCTATCTCACCGGAGGAGTGGTCGTGGGCACTGAGGGACTCACCCATGGGGAACGCCCCGGGACCGGATGGCCTGTCTCTGCCGTACTATAAGACCTACTCAGAAGTGCTCGAACCCCACTTTATCCAGGCCTTTAATTCGCTAACCGAAGGGGGCTCCATTCCCAGGGATACACTGAGGGCACATATCACGGTTATACCCAAGGAAGGGAAGGACCCATCCCTATGCCAGAGTTATCGTCCTATTTCCCTACTGGATGTAGACTTGAAACTCTTTGCCAAGATTCTGGCAAATCGGCTGTCTCCGCTCCTTCAAACAGTCATACATACTGACCAAGTGGGTTTCATGCCCCTACGGGAAGCGCGAAATAACACCACACGGGCAATTAATTTAATGTACCAAGCGGCAGTCACGTCACTCCCCACTTGTTTTTTGTCAACGGACGCGGAAAAGGCCTTCGACAGGGTTAGTTGGGACTTTATGTTGGCCACTTTACGACACATCGGAATAGGGACTCATATGATGTCCTGGATCTCTGGTCTCTACTCCTCCCCGTCAGCTCAGGTCAAGGTCAATGGACACCTCTCATCCTCCTTCAAGATTACTAACGGCACGCGCCAAGGCTGCCCTCTATCGCCTCTGATCTTTATTTTATGCCTGGAGCCCTTGCTGTGCCACATCCGCTCCAACCCGGACATTACAGGCTTGGACCTGGGCGGCAGAGCCCATAAGGTTGCCGCCTACGCGGATGATCTGCTGTTTTTCCTCACAGCTCCTAGAATTTCCTTGCCTAACCTGATGGCGGAGCTGAGTAGATACTCGAGATTATCCAATTTCAAAATAAACTACCAGAAGTCGGAGGCCCTTAACATCTCGTTACCACAGACTCTGGTCGCTGATCTGTCGGAGTCCTTTTCATTCAAGTGGGCAAGGGACTCGCTTAAATACCTGGGAGTTCGGCTTCCCGGTGATCTATCTCGCCATTATGCGGTGAACTTCCCTTTGCTACTTCAACGTATAAAGGCGGACCTAGACACATGGACATCGGGCACATTCACCTGGTTCGGTAGGTGCGCAATTTTTAAAATGAACATCCTACCACGGATTTTGTACCTCCTACAGGCCCTACCGATACATATCCCACGCCCATTCTTTCAGTCCCTACTTTCCCTAGTGCACAAATTCATATGGGCAGGGAAACCAGCAAGTATCGCCCGATCGTTGCTATTTCGTGTAAAGGGGGAGGGGGGCATTGGTCTTCCGGACTTTGTCTCCTATCACCACGCCTCCCACTTGACACGAATCTTAGATTGGTTCCGGCACGGCGGGATGAAAGAATGAGTGTCCATGGAACAGGCGTTTACATCCATCCCACTACAGGCCCTGCCGTGGTTGGGCAGACATGTTCCCAGGGTTGTGCGGTCCCACCCGACAATCGGTCCCACCCTAGCAGTCACATTGCGGGTGTTTCCTCGGGCGGAATTCTCGCCGCCCCCCTCCCCGCTATTTCCGATTTTAGGCAACCCTGCATTTCCTGGACTGGATAGTGGCCCATTTCAAGTATGGTTGCGGGCGGGTAAGGGGCAGGCCCTACAATTTCAGCAGGAGGGGAGGTGGATGACAAGCGATCAAATACGAGCTCTGTCGGATCCGGTCTCTTTCTCGGCGTGGCAGGTTACCCAGTTGTGACATTTCCTGATGTCCCTAGAACATCCTGGAGTGCAGCAACGGGACTGCTCCGCGTTTGAACTCCTGTGTACAGGCACAGGCACGATCCGACATGCTTTGTCCAGAGTCTATGGGTTCTTGATCTCGCCCCCCAATCTGCCGCCACCTCCGTACTTGCGTAGCTGGGAAAGGGACTTGGGCGAAACATTCACCCCTGAACAACGAGACCGCCTGTTCACCATGACGCATAAGTCCTCCATGGCCAGTAGATTTCAAGAGGCAGGATTTAAGATATTGTCCCGTTGGTACAGGGTGCCTTCCAGATTGCATGCAATGATCCCGGCGGCCTCGCCACTATGCTGGAGATGTGGGGACCAAGTGGATACAATCATGCATATTTTCTGGGAATGCCCACTCCTGACTGGGTTCTGGTCTGAGGTGTGGCGCATCTCCTCAAAATTCACGGATTGTCCTCTCCCGCGATCTCCGGGCCTCTTCCTGCTTCATTTGTGCGAGGTCCCACTGCCCTTGTATAGACGTTCGGTAGTTTGACACCTGGTAAACGCGGCTAGGGCATGTGTTCCTGCACTGTGGAGACAGTCCTGTCCGCCGACGGTGGGCATGTGGTTCGGCAAGATCCAGGAGATTATGAGAATGGAGGACCTCACGGCATCAATGAAGGGGACTCATGCCTCCTTCCTAAAAACATGGCGTGAATGGATTCGTTTCCAAACGACTGAGGAATATAAAACTATCATGGCCTCGTGAATTCCCGTCTAGTCACGGTATGTCAGGTCAGCTCCCCCCCTCCCCTCTTTTTTGTTTTCTCCCCCCATTTCCTTCTCTTTCTTTCCTCACTATTTTGTCTTTCCTTCTTTCTGTCTCTGCATCTCTCTTCTCCTTTGATGCTCAGGATATATCATGCACGGCTGCGGGTTCAGAGTGCATATCGGAGATTCCTTAATTAACTGTATTTAGCGACATGGTACTATCAGGTGACCCCATGTACATAGGCGGGGCAGATAACTGACCTGTGAAACGTTGACTGTTTTTCATTGCCTTTTTTCGCACTGTGTTATGCATATTCTGTACGATTTGTAATTTAAAAAAAAAACAAAATGACAAATAAAAGAATTTATAAAAAAAAATAAAAAATTGATAAAATAAAACAGCAAGAGAATTTCTGTTTTTTGGTCTCCTCACCCCCCAAAAAATTGAATAAAAACTGATCACATTATCACATTTACCCCAAAATGATACTAATAAAAACGACAGCTCATACCATGAAAATCAAGCACTCACACAGCTCGTCAACGGAAAAATAAAAAGTTATGACTCTTGGAACGCAATAATGCAAAACGACGGCCCAGACTAATTTATATGTGCAGCAGTTCTTCACCTAAAACCCCACGTCATCATTTGCAGCCCCCATTGGTAGACCCTGTAAATGCAGCGGAAACTATGACATTTTGGAGTCTGTGCTACATGTGGGGCTAGTGAAGAAGTCAAAGATTAGACAATGCTGGAGTGCGGATATTTTGTACAATACCACGGACACCCTTTAGAAGTGCGACTCCTATACCCAAAAATCCAGCCTGTGCATGAAGGATTGGTTCAAAGCGTACGTCACTATCCATGGATAATTTTATTATTAATTCTCCCCATTATTACATCATCCTATTATGACCTGTTGCACTCCGCCCAGCTTACATATACCCTGATGTACTCCACACAGCTTACATATACCCTGATGTACTCCTCACAGCTTACATATATCCTGATACACTCCGCCCAGCTTACATATACCCTGATGCACTCCGCCCAGTTTACATATGCCCTGATGTACTCCGCCCAGCTTACATATACCCTGATGTACTCCTCACATATTACATACACCCTGATGTACTCCTCACACATTACATATACCCTGATGTACTCCTCACATATTACATATACCCTGATGTACTCCGCCCAGCTTACATATACCCTGATGTACTCCACACAGCTTACATATACCCTGATGTACTCCTCACAGCTTACATATATCCTGATACACTCCGCCCAGCTTACATATGCCCTGATGCACTCCGCCCAGTTTACATATGCCCTGATGTACTCCGCCCAGCTTACATATACCCTGATGTACTCCGCCCAGCTTACATATACCCTGATGTACTCCTCACATATTACATACACCCTGATGTACTCCTCACACATTACATATACCCTGATGTACTCCTCACATATTACATATACCCTGATGTACTCCACACAGCTTACATATACCCTGATGTACTCCTCACAGCTTACATATATCCTGATACACTCCGCCCAGCTTACATATGCCCTGATGCACTCCGCCCAGTTTACATATGCCCTGATGTACTCCGCCCAGCTTACATATACCCTGATGTACTCCGCCCAGCTTACATATACCCTGATGTACTCCTCACATATTACATATACCCTGATGTACTCCTCACACATTACATATACCCTGATGTACTCCTCACATATTACATATACCCTGATGTACTCCGCACAGCTTACATATACCCTGATGTACTCCTCACAGCTTACATATATCCTGATACACTCTGCCCAGTTTACATATACCCTGATGCACTCCGCCCAGCTTACATATGCCCTGATGTACTCCGCCCAGCTTACATATACCCTGATGTACTCCTCACATATTACATATACCCTGATGTACTCCTCACACATTACATATACCCTGATGTACTCCTCACATATTACATATACCCTGATATACTCCGCACAGCTTACATATACCCTGATGTACTCCGCACAGCTAACATATACCCTGATGCACTCTGCCCAGCTAACATATACCCTGATGTACTCCGCCGAGCTAACATATACCCTGATGTACTCCGCCCAGCTAACGTATACCCTGATGTACTCCGCCCAGCTTACATATACCCTGATACACTCCACCCAGCTAACATATACCCTGATGCACTCCGCCCAGCTTACATATGCCCCCATATTATAAGCTGAAACACCAGTAAAACACTAAACAAAACTACTACCATGCAAAATCTGCGCTCCAAAAGCCAAATGGCGGTCCTTCTGGGCCTGGCAGTGTGCCCAAACAGCAGTTTATGACCACATATGGGGTATTACTGTACTCTGGAGAACCGCTTAACAATAATTTATGGGGTGTGTGTTTACGGTGGTACAAGCTGGGCACAACACATTGGGCACTGAAATAGCATATATGTGGAAAATGGCAATTTTAAGGCTATGTTCACACGGGGTATTTTGACGAGTTTTTGGACGCGGAAACCACGTCGCAAAACTCGGCAAAAACGGCACGAAAATGCCTTCCATTGATTTCAATGGGAGGCGTCGGCGTCTTTTTCCCGCGAGCAGTAAAACTGCCTCGCGGGATAAAGAAGCGACATGCCCCATCTTCGGGCGCTTCCGCCTCTGACCTCCCATTGACTTCAATGGGAGGCAGAGAAAGTGTATTGCGCGCTGTTTTATGCCCGCGGCGCTCAATGGCCGCGGGCGAAAAACGGCGCGAAAATCGGCGTGCAGGGAGAGGAAAATCTGCCTCAAAGTTCCAAACTGAATTTTGAGGCAGATATTCCTCCCCCAAAATACTCCGTGTGAACACAGCCTAAATCTGCAACATCCACTGTGCACTAATTTCTACAAAACCTTTGGGGTTAAAATGCTCACTACACTTCTAGATGAATTCCTTGAGGGGTGTAGTTTCCCAAATGGGGTCACTTCTCGGGGGTTTTCACTGTACTGGTACCTCAGCGCAATGCAACATGGAGTCAAAAACAAATTTTGTAAAATCTCCACTCCAAAAACGAAATTGCGCTTTTTCCCTTTAGACTCTTGCTGTGTGTCCAAATAGCAGTTTACAACCACATATGGGGTTCTTCCCTATTCAGAAGAAATGTTGTCACACATTTTGGGGTGTCTTTTCTCCTGTATTGCTTGTGTAAATGAAAAATGATGTGCTAAATCTATAGGTTATTGGGGAAAAAATTTTTTTTCATTTTCACGGCCCAATTCTAATAAAATCTGTAAAACACCTGAGGGATCAAAATGCTCACTACACCTCTAATTTCATTCTTTGAGGGGTATAGTCTCCAAAATGGGATCACACCTGGGGAATTTCTACTGTACTGGTACTTCAGGGGCTCTGCAAATGCGACATGGCCCCCAGAAGCCAATTCAGCAAAATCTGAGCTGCAAAATCCAAATGGTGCTCCGTCCCCTCTGAGCCCTGCCGTGGGTCCAAACAGCAGTTTATAACCACATATGGGGTATTGCAGTAATCAGGAGAAATTGCTTTACAAATGTTGAGGTGTTTTTTCTCCTTTATTCCTTATAAAAATTAGAAAATTCTATGTTTTTTCAGAAAAAAAGTCTATTTTCATCTTGACAGATTAATTATAATAAATTCAGCAAAAAAACTGTGGGGTCAAAATGCCAACTATACCACTAGAAAAATTCCTTGAGGGGCATAGTTTCCAAAATTGAGTCACTTTTGGGGGGTTTCCCCTGTTTAGGTCCCTCCAGAGCGTTGCAAACACGACACGGCACCGAAAAATATTCCAGTAAAATCAGTGCTCCAAAATCCAAATTGCGCTCCTTCCCTTGGGTCCTGCCGTGGGTCCAAGCAGCAGTTTATTACCACATGTGGGGTATTTCCGTAATCGTGAGAAATTGCTTTAAAATTGTTAGGGTGCTTTTTCTCCTTTATTCCTTTATTATACGTTTTTCCACAATAAAAGTAGATTTTCATTTTCACAGACTAATTCGAATAAATTTAGCAGAAAACCTGTGGGGTCAAAATGCTAACTATACCCCTAGATAAATTCCCTGAGGGGGGTAGTTCCAAAAATGGGGGGTTTCCACTGTTTTGGCACCACAAGACCTCTTCAAACCTGACATGGTGCCTAAAATATATTCTAAAAAATGGAGGCCCCAAAATCCTTTAGGTGCTCCTTTGCTTCTGAGGCCTGTGCTTCAGTCCATAAGCGCACTAGGGCCACATGTGGGATATTTCTAAAAACTGCAGAATCTGGGCAATAAGTATTGAGTTGCATTTCTCAGGTAAAACCTTCTGTGTTACAGAAAAAAATGTA
This sequence comes from Rhinoderma darwinii, assembly GCF_050947455.1. NCBI lineage: Eukaryota > Metazoa > Chordata > Amphibia > Anura > Rhinodermatidae > Rhinoderma > Rhinoderma darwinii. The sequence continues at coordinate 421,071,969 of NC_134687.1, forward strand.
TTACAAATGAATTTTGTAAAAAAAAATGAAATTTGTAAATTTCACCTCCTACTTTCCTTCAATTCCTGTGAAACGTCTAAAGCATTGAAACACTTTCTGAATGCTGTTTTGAGTACTTTGAGGGGTTCAGTTTTCAAAATGGGGTGTTTTATGGGGGTTTCTAATATATAAGGCCCTCAAAACCACTTCAGAACTGAACTCGTCCCTGAAAAAAATAGCCTTTTGAAATGTTCTTAAAAATATGAGAAATTGCTGCTAAAGTTCTAAGTCTTGTAACGTCCTAGAAAAATAAAAGGATGTTCAAAAAACGATGCAAACATAAAGTAGACATGTGGGAAATGTTAATTAGTAACTATTTTGTGTGGTATTACTATCTGTTTTACAAGCAGATACATTTAAAATTAGAAAAATCATAATTTCTTCAAATTTTCTCTAAATTTTGGTGTTTTTCACAAATAAGCAATAAATTTATCGACCAAATTTTTTCACTAACCTAAAGTACAATATGTCACGAGAAAACAATCTCATAATCGATTGGATAGGTAAAAGCATTCCAGAGTTATTACCACATAAAGTGACACATGTCAGATTTGAAAAAATGGGTCTGGTCCTGAAGGCCAAAAATAGCTTGGTCTTGAAGGGGTTAAACCCTGTGTGGTCACTACACTTGGGCAAGCCGGGCACTAAAATGGTCTAATAGCAGTCTCAGTTTATACAAACGGTCAAAACTGGGGTCATCTCGGGGTGGGCACTGCTCATTATCAGCATAATGTAAGAAGCAAAGTATTGCCTCATAACGCATCCTGGACATAGCCATGCGGTACATCGGGGTGTGGTATAAGATGTCTGTACTCCAGTAGGTCCTAATGGATGGCTTTTTCAGAAGCCCCATGTTCAAGTGCAGTCCCCAGAACTTGCCCAACTCTGCTGCGTCTACAGGTGTCCACCTGTGGGATTGGGCATAAAATGATGTGGGGTTCTTTGTTATATACTGTTGGCATATAAATTTGTCTGGGACACCATAACCTCTATAAATTCATTCGTGAAAAAGAACTTGAAAAAGTCAATCTCACTGAGCCCTGCCGTATTCTATTTTACCCCTGCTCGTGTACTCAGGGATTTGGGGCTCGTAATTGTCTGGTGTGGTGGTCCAAATGGGGTCACTTCACTCAGAGATTTCAACTGTAGTGGTGGTCCTAGGGTGTCTCTTAGGGGGTCCCTCCTCTTCATCACTGGATGAGGAGGTTGACAAATAAAAGAGAGACTCGCCATCTGACGAGTCTGTGTCAGAGGCAAGAAACGCATAGGCCTCTTCGGCAGAAAGGGACCTTTGGGACATCTTTATTATTTATGTGCTTAGACACGTGTATTGTGTATACAGCAAAAAAAAACAAAAAACTGTAGAAAACTTGGCAGGAACAAAATAAGAGTATACTTCCCTAACTAGAAGCAATAGACTGCTAACTAAAACTTTTTTTTGTGTTTTTATAGAACGAGTGGACTTCCCTGACACTAAACCTAACTAGGACGAGGGTTCCTAACACTAAACCTAACTAGATTTTATATGAACTTTCCTGACACTAAACCTATCTACGGCAACGATTCCCTGACACTAAACCTAACTAGTTTATTCCGAGCTTCCCTGATGCTAAACCTAACTGCAGTGACGGATTCCGGACACTAAATTCCCTGATGCTATACCTAACGATTCCCTGACACTAACAAACCCTAATACTAGCTGAGATGCTGCAGATAACTAAGTATCTAAACTTTTTTTTTTATATATATATATTTTGATATTATAATTTTTTTTTTTTTTTTTATAGAACGAGTGGACTTCCCTGACACTAAAGCCAACTAGGGCAAGGGTTCCTAACACTAAACCTAACTAGATTTTATGTGAACTTCCCTGACACTAAACCAAACTACGGCGACTATTCCCTGACACTACACTTAACTAGATTAGTCTGAGCTTTCCTGACCCTAAACCTAACTACGGTGGCAGATTCCTGACACTAAATTCCCTGATGCTATACCTAATGATTCCCTGACACTAACAACTGATTTTATGTGAACTTCCCTGATGCTGAATCTAACTACAGTAATGGATCCCTAAAACTAAACCTAACTACAGTGATGGATCCCTGTCACAAAGGCTCTGTGGACGCACTGGGCCGTACCGCCTTGGCGGTAAGGCAGCTGGCCAACAGGGCACAGGTGAATGTCTATAGTTCGTATAGGTACCTGTGGCAGCTCAGACAGCAGCAGGGCAGGCTTGGCTTGGACTAGGCAGCAGGTAGATGTCAGGCGAGGTGAAGCAGGTCAGACATGGAATACAGCACGACACGACTTTGGCACAGCACAGTGCTGAACAGGATGGTATGGAATGCGAGGAACAGTAAAAAGGAACACACTAGGAGGCCATCACATAGACAAACTAGGAAACATCAACAACGATCAGGCATAGAAGCAGGGGGCTGGACCCTTCTTATAGTCCAGGGTACTCACGGGTCAAAGTTCATCCAAAGTCCGGAACGCGCACTGCCCCTTTAAGAGCGGGCATGAGCGTGCACGCGCACCCTATGGGATCTGGCTGAGGTGAGTGGAAGCGGGCGTTGGCGTCTCCTGAAGAGGAGGCTGGGGCCAGCGCTTGCAGACTCGTGGCTGCGGCTGTCAGGAAGGAATTGGAGCTGACAGCCCGCAGCCACGGACATTACAGTGTCCCCCCTCTTACGCCCCCTCTTCTTGGGACCAGAGCGAAAGAGAAACTTCTTCAGAAGAGTAGGAGCATTGAGGTTCTCCTCTGGCTCCCAAGACCTTTCTTCAGGACCAAACCCCCTCCAATACACCAAATAAAAGGTCTTTCCTCTCACTTTTTTGCTGTCCAGGATCTCCTGAACGTCAAAGGTGTCTGAAGGGCCGCTGGAGACAACCACAGGGCTAGGAGTCTTGGTATAGCGGTTCAGAACCACCGGCTTCAGGAGGGAGACATGGAAGGAGTTGGGGATCTTGAGGGTAGGAGGCAGCCGAAGCTTATAGGCGACAGGGTTGATCTGCTGTAGGATCTCGAAGGGTCCGAGGAACCTGGGAGCAAATTTGCACGATGGCACCCTTAGTCGGATATTCCTGGAAGACAGCCAGAACCTCGTGCCAGGAAGAAACTGAGGAGGTTCTCTTCTCCTTGTGTCAGCCTTCCATTTCATGCGGTCGACTGCCATTAGGATGGAGGATCGAGTCTGCTGCCAGATCTGTAGGAAGTTTCTAAAAGTAGAGTCAGCCGCTGGACCTCGGAAGTATCGGGCACCCGGAGAGGAATTTGTGGGTGCTGGCCGTAAACAATGAAGAACGGTGTATTCCTTGTGGACTTGCTGGTGTGATTATTGTAGGAGAATTCAGCCCATGGGAGCAACTGCACCCAGTCATCATGCTGCTTGGAAATTAAGTGGCGTAGGTAGTTCTCCAAGATCTGATTTATCCTCTCGGCCTGACCATTGTACTGAGGATGGTAGGCTGATTAAAAGACCAACTTCACACCAAGGAGTCCGCAGAGGGCTCTCCAGAACTTCGAGGTAAACTGAACCCCCCGATCAGACACAATATGCTGCGGCAAGCCGTGCAGGCGAAAGATGTGTTGGATGAACAGCTTGGCCAGCTGAGGAGCAGAAGGAAGACCGGTCAGTGGAATGAAGTGGGCCATCTTTGAAAATCGATCCATCAACACCCAGACAGCACTGCATCCAGCAGAGAGAGGCAGGTCCGTAATAAAGTCCATAGCTTTCTGCTGCCAGGGAGCATTGGGCACAGGCAATGGCTGGAGCAGACCAGCAGGTCTGGAGTGAGCGGCCTTGTTGGCTGCACATACAGAACAGGAAGAAACAAAGTCCATAATTTCCTTGGGCAGCGTGGGCCACCAGAAATGACGAGCAATCAGATCTCGGGTCTTACGGGCCCACGCGTGACCTGCCAGTCTAGAGGAGTGTCCCCAGCGGAGGATTCTTCCCCGATCAGCCAGGCGCACAAAAGTCCTCCCTGGACTGTCCCCAACTTGCAGGGGATTGACAGAGATAATGCAAGACGGATCAATAATATTCTGTGGACTCTCCAAGGTGTCTTCCATCTCGAAAGACCTGGACAAGGCATCGGCCCTCACATTCTTGTCGGCATGGCGATAATGGAGCTCAAACTGGAACCTTGTAAAGAACACTGACCACCTGGCCTGACGAGGGTTCAGCCGTTGGGCCGTCTGGAGGTAGGTCAGATTCTTGTGGTCTGTAAAAATTAGGATCGGATGAGCTGCGCCCTCTAGTAGATGTCGCCACTCTTCCAGGGCCAATTTGATGGGCAGTAACTCCCGATCCCTAATCGAGTAGTTGCGTTCTGTGGAAGAGAAGAGCTTAGAGAAATATCCACATACCCTTGACTTGCCCTTGGGACCTCTCTGGAACAGGAGTGCACCAGCACCGACAGATGATGTGTCCACCTCCAACGAGAATTGCAGAGAGACATCCGGATAATGGAGGATAGAGGCTGACGTGAAGTTACTCTTCAGGCTATTGAATGCGGACTCTGCCTCGGGGGTCCACACCTTGGCGTTCATACCCTTCCTAGTGAGTTTAGAGATGGGAGAAGTCAGTAAGGAGAAGTTTGGAATAAACTGCCTGTAAAAATTAACGAATACCCAAAAAGCTCTGTATGGCCCTCAAGCCTTGAGGACGTGGCCATTCCAGAACAGACTTTACCTTCTCAGGATCCATCTCGAGACCTCGATTTGAGACGATGTAGCCCAGGAAGGGTATAGTATCTCTGTCAAACACGCACTTGTCCAACTTGGCGTACAGACAATTCTCCCTTAACTGTAGCAGAACTTGACGGACATGTCTCTGGTGCATCATAGGATCTTGAGAAAAAATCAAGATGTCATCAAGGTAGACTACTATACAAACATAGAGGAGGTCACGGAAAATGTCATTCACAAACTCCTGGAAGACTGCAGGAGCATTACACAGGCCGAAGGGCATTACTAGATACTCATAGTGTCCATCTCGGGTGTTAAATGCAGTCTTCCATTCATCACCCTGGCGAATCCGGACTAGGTTTTAAGCCCCATGCAGGTCTAGTTTAGAAAAAATCTTGGCACCACGAATACGATCAAACAGTTCAGAGATCAGTGGCAACAGATATTTATTCTTCACCATGATCTGGTTGAGACCTCGGTAGTCGATACAAGGACGAAGAGAGCCATCTTTCTTTTTGACAAAGAAGAACCCGGCTCCTGCCGGGGAGGAAGACTTTAGTATGAAGCCCCTCTCCAAGTTCTTTTTTCACATAGGTGGACATGGACAGAGTCTCTGGCAAGGAGAGAGAATATACCCTACCATGGGGAAGGGATGCACCAGGAATCAGCTGGATAGGGCAGTCATATGCCCGATGTGGAGGCAAAGTCTCCGCCTCCCTCTTGCTGAAGACGTCCGAAAATGCAGCATAATGACTCGGCAATCCTGCCAATGACCGAGGCAGTGAAGGCTGAGCCGAACGAATCTGCACCAGGCAACGGCCTTGACACTCGGGGCCCCACTGGAGAACCTCTCCAGAATTCCAGTCCAGGACTGGGGCATGCAGTCTGAGCAAAGGCAGACCCAGCAACACAGGGTTAACAGCTTTGGATAGCACATAGAAAGGCAGAAGTTCGGAGTGAAGGGCTCCCACTTGGAGCCTCAGCGGCTTGGTCACAGCTATAACTGGGTCTGGCAGAGGTAGTCCATTTACTGAAGCAACTGTCAACGGATTCTCCAGAGGGTTGGTGGGTAATTGCAGAAGGTCCACCAAGTCTCTATGGATGAAATTAGCAGTGGATCCAGAGTCCAAATACGCAGAGACCTGATGCGTTCTTTCACCGGACACTATGGTCACAGGTATGGACCATCTAGACGGAAGTCCATTCTTACCCAAGGTTGTCACTCCTAGCAACCCTAGGTTTTGGGATCTTTGGGGACACAGTAAAGACAGAGTCCAGGACGTCTCTCCTGGATAGATAGCTTACACTGGTCCATTATCACCGACTCCTTAAGAGGATCGACATCTGAGGACAGCAGGGGTTGCTGCAAAGTAGGAGCCAGACTGGGAAGGGCTCCCTCCCGTCGAACCTCTTGGAGGCGTTCTTGGATCCGTATATCAATCCGGGCAGACAGAAGGATAAGGTCATCCAGGGTAGATGGCAGATTCCGAGCGGCAAGCTCGTCCTTCATTTTAGGAGCCAGTCCATGCCAGAATGCAGCCACCAGGGCCTCATTGTTTCATAACAGCTCTCCCGCCAGGGTGCGGAAGTGGATGGCGTACTCACTCACTCACGGAGGTGTCTCCTTGGCGTAGGTTAATCAAAGAGGCCGCTGCAGATGAGACCCGTCCAGGCTCCTCAAACACCATGTGAAAAGTCCGGAGAAAGACTGGGAAGTCACGGGTTTCTGGTCCTTGTCTCCCCCAGATAGGGTTTGCCCATGCAAGAGCCTTGCCAGTGAGGAGAGAGATGATAAAAGCGACCCTTGCGCCATCAGACGAAAATGTCCTAGCATACAGGCTGAAGTGGATCTGGCACTGATTCAGAAATCCACGACAGGTACTTGCTTCTCCATCATAGCGGTCAGGAAGTGGCAAAGAAACACGCGGGTCAACACTGCCAAGAGGTTTTGTCTGAGGATTAACATTGCCAGGAGGCTTAGTAGGAGGAACAGCAGCTTGTGCCTCCTGCCGACGTGCAAGAATGTTCAACGCCTGGAGGAGTTGGTCCTGTCGAGACCTGAGGTCTAGCATAATTGCCCGCATCTCTTGAGACGTCGTCATAGTCTTGAATCGACCAGCGGGGTCCATGGCCTGAGCGTACTTTCACAAAGGGTCTGTGGACCCACTGGGCCGTGTACATCCTTGGTGGTAAGGCAGCTGGCCAACAGGGCGCAGGTGAATGTCTATAATTCGTATAGGTACCTGTAGCAGCTCAGACAGCAGCAGGGCAGACTCGGCTTGGACTAGGCAGCAGGTAGACGTCAGGCAAGGTGAAGCAGGTCAGACGTGGAATACAGCACGACACGACTTTGGCACAGCACAGTTCTGAACAGGATGGTATGGAATGCAAGGAACAGGAACTGGAACAGGAACCGGTATAGGAACAGGAAACAGGAACACACTAGGAGGCCATCACATAGACAAACTAGGAAACATCAACAACGCTCAGGCATATAGCAGGGGCTGGACCCCTCTTATAGTCCAGGGTACTCACGGGTCAAAGTTCATCAAAAGTCCGGAACGCGCCCTGCCACTTTAAGAGCAGGCATGAGCGTGTGCGCGCACCCTACGGGATCTGGCTGAGGTGAGTGGAAGCGGGCGCTGGCGTCTCCTGAGGAGGAGGAGGCTGGGGCCAGCGCTTGCCGACTCGTGGCTGCGGCTGTCAGGAGGGGATTGGAGCTGACATCCCGCTGCCACGGACATTACATTCCCTAATGCTAAACCTAACTACGGTGACTGATTCCTGACGCTAAATTCCCTGACGCTATACCTAACTACGCTTTTTCACGGTTCCCTGACACTAACTAACCCTAATACTAAACTAATTAGCTGCTAACTTTCTAAGCTAAACTTTTTTTAAAATTTTTAAAATAATCCCCAGGGAGCAACAAATGTAGCCCTGAAGACTCAAAAGAGTTCAGTGATAGAGATCACTGACCAAAAACGTGGGTGGCAAGGGGAACACAAGGACAGGAGTGGGAAGTGGCTAGAAGGTGGAAAAAGCAAAAAAAAACAACTAATATAACGTGTTTTTTTCTAACTAGTCTGCACTGACTCTCTCTACGACTAGCAAATTCTAACAGAGAGCGGGTGCGGCAGGATCTGAGGTCAGGGCAGGAAATTATGTATGCGATCGCTGCTATTGGTCGGTCGGCACTGACTAACCAATAGCAGCGATCGCGGAGGCGGGACCACTACGATTGGTCCCTGCACACTGAGCTGTGATAGCCTGCTGTTGGAAACATCAGGCATCACAGCTCGATGAAACGCCGAGGGAAAATGGCGATGCATTTTCCCCTGGACGTACTATTCCGGCACTAAGCGCGAACGATGCACTTAGCGAGATGGAATAGTATGTCGTGGAGTATGAAGGGGTTAATGGAAAAGCAGGGCACGGACCTACGTTAGTGAATGGGGCAGTTCAGACAGTGATTTTCACGCAGCTTATGTCCGCTGCGTAAAACCCACTACATGTCCTATACTTGGCCTATTTCGCGCATCACGCACCCATTGAAGTCAATGGGTGCGTGAAAATCACGCGCAGCACACGGATGCACTTCCGTGTGACGCGCGTGATTCGTGCAACAGCTGTCAGAAGGATGAATGAAAACAGAAAAGCACCACGTGCTTTTCTGTTTACAAACATCCAAACGGAGTGTCATAATGATGGCGGCTGCGTGAAAAGCACGCAGCCGCGCATCATACAGGGCTGACACACGGAGCTGTTAAGTGCCTTTTGCACACGCAAAACGCTGCGTTTTTTGCTCGTGCAAAACGCACACGCTCGTGTGAATCCGGCCTTACTGTATTGAAATGGATACAAACGTATAGCATTACGTTTGCATACGTTGTCCATTGAGATCAATTCTATAAAAAAAACTTTTCGTTGCGTAAAGACCGTTTGGTCTGTTTTTTTGAAGTATAGAGTAGCGTAGCAGACTACTCTTTTCAGTACTTTCAAAAAACAGTATCCCAATGTAAACCATGACAAACAGACCAAACGGATGCTATTTTGGTCTACGTTTGATCCATTATAGTCTATGTGTACGCCGAGCTCTACGTTTCAATACTTTTTTAGTGTTTAAAAACGTATACACCCGGCGGAAAGCACAAACACAATGTGAATGGGGCCTCACACAGACAGTTTTGATGCAGTTTTGTAGCCAAACTCAGAAGTGGACACACCTGAAAGTAGATGCATCAGTCTTTTCTTTAGACCTTTCCTTCCTTTTGGATCCACTTCTGCCATTAGCTAAAAAAAAAACTGAGCCAAAAACTGCATCAACACTGTGTGTGTGATCCTGGCCTAAATACCTTTTTGCGTTTTGTTGGTCAGTTTAGTTTTTTAACCAGTTAGTGATCGCCAATACGCCTTTTCACGGCGGCCACTAATGGGCTTTAGGCCGGATTTACACGAGCGTGATATACGTCCATGCGACGCGCGTGCTTTTCACGCGGGTCGCACGGACCTATACAAGTCTATGGGGGCATGCAGACAGTCCGTGAGTTTTGGTCAGCGTGAGTGCGCTGAAAAAAACTCACGACATGTTCTAAATTTCTGCGTTTTTCGCGCCTCACGCACCCATTGAAGTCAATAGGTGCGTGAAAACCACGAAGGTCGCACGGAAGCACTTCCGTGCGAACTGCGTGATTCGCGCAAGAGCTGTCAAACTCTGAATGTAAACAGAAAAGCACCACGTGCTTTTCTGTTTACAAACATCCAAACGGAGTGTCAAATTAGAGATGAGCGAACCGAACTTCACCGTTCGGCCGAACTCGTTTTGACCGAACCCGGCAAAAAATGTCAGGAGACAGTCACTGTCCACGGTGCTGAAAGAGTTAAACTGGTTCAGTACCCTGGACAGTGACTTCCGATCACAATATACATGAACGTGTAAAAAAAAAGAAGAAGTTCTGACTTACCGATAACTCCCGGCTTCTTCCTCCAGTATGACCTCCCGGGATGACAATTCAGTCCATGTGACAGCTCCAGCCAATCACAGGCCAAGCACAGGCTGCAGCCAATCACAGGCTGCAGCGGTCACATGGACTGCCGCGTCATCCAGGGAGGTGTGGCCGGATGACAAGAGAGGGACGCGTCACCAAGGCAACGGCCGGGAGACCGGACTGGAGGAAGCAGGAAGTTCTTGGTAAGTATGAACGTCTTTTTTTTTTATTCACAGGTTGCTGTATATTGTGATCGGAATTCACTGTCGAGGGTGCTGAAAGAGTTACTGCCGATCAGTTAACTCTTTCAGCACCCTGGACAGTGACTGACGTTCACTAACCTCATCTCTATGATGGCGGCTGCGCGAAAATCACGCAGCCGCGCATCATACACTGATGACACACGGAGCTGTCAAGTGACTTTTGCGCACGCAAAACGCTGCGTTTTTTTGCGTGCGCAAAATGCACACGCTCGTGTAAATGAGGCCTTATTCTGATGCATATGCCTTTTTACGGCACTGCATCAGAATAAATAAACAGAGCAGGGAGCCGTTAACCCCTTAACCCTTTCACGACCAATGACGAAAATGAACGTCCTGGTCGGCTGCTATTTCCTGCCCCAGGACGTTCATTTTCGTCAGTATTTAAAACTGTCACTCTGTGTAAACACAGAGTGACAGGCGAGCGCTGACAGCTGTTCTAGACAGCGGTCACATCAGTCTCGCCGGACAGCGGACCATCGCCGCTGCTTTCGGCAATTAACCCCTTAAGTGCGGCGACGGATTGCCGTCGCCGCATTTAAGTGGTTTGAAGCACATCGGCAGCCCCCACGAAGTGATCGTGGGGGCTACCGATGCTTGTCGTGGCAATCGGAGGTCAGATAATGACATCCGGGTTGCCATGTACGGAAGCCTCGGAGGAGCAGCCTCCGGCCGGTCCTCCTCGGCTTCCTGTCAGAGTGACAGTTACGTCACAATGACAGTTGGAGTACATTACATTACGTATGTAGTGTAATGTACTCTAGCAGCGATCAAAGCTGCAAGTCTAAGTGTCCCCTAGTGGGACAAGTGAAAAAGTAAAAAAAGGTAATAAAAATGTTTTAAAAAAAGTGTAAAAATAAAAGTTATAAGTGATATAAACACAAAATGCTTTTTTTTCCTATAATAAGACTTTTATTATAGAAAAAAAATGAACACGTTAAAAAAGTACACGTTTTGTATCACCGCGTTCGTAACGACCCCAACTATAAAACTGTAATGTTATTTTTCCCGCACGATGAACACCCCAAAAAAAATCAATAAAAAACGACGACAGAATCACAATTTTTTTGGTCACCACCGCTCCCTAAATAAAGAATAAAAAGTGATCAAAAAGTCGCATGTACCCGAAAATAGTACCAATAAAAACTTCTATCCGTCCCACAAAAAACAAGCCCTTACACAGCTTTTTTGACTAAAAAATAAAAAAAGTATGTCTCAGAATATGGTGACACAGAAATTTATTTATTTTTATAAATAAGTCATTTTATTGTGCAAACGCTAAAAAAAGGACCAAACCTATATACATATGGTATCGCCGTAATCGTACCAACCCGCAGAATAAAGTAAAAATTTAATTTATAGCGTACGGTGAGCGCCGCAAAAAGAAAACCTAAAAAACGGTGTCAGAATTCCTGTTTTTTGCTCAGGATTGCAAAAAAATTGAATAAAAAGGGATAAAAAAAAATCGCATGTACCCCAAAATGGTACCAATGAAAACTACAGATTGTCCCGCAACAAATCAGCCCTCACAGGGCTCCGGTGGTGAAAAAATAAAAAACTTCTGGCTTTCAGAATATGGCGATGCAAAATGTGCAGAGTGTCCAAAAGTGGATAAGATCGGGCGCCATTTATCAGTGCGACACCGGGCACATATCTATGAAATATTATTTATTTACCCTCTTATTATGCCCTGATGTACTCCGCACAGATTACACATGCCCCCACATTATAAACTTAAGTACCAGCAAAACCCCAAACAAAACTACTGCCAAGCAAAATCTGCGCTCCAAAAGCAAAATGGCGTTCCCTCCCTTCTGAGCCCTGCAGCGTGCCCAAGCAGCAGTTTGCGCCCACACATATGGCGTCGCCATACCCGAGAGAACCCGCTTAACGTTTTATGAGGTATTTGTCTTCTGTGGCACAAACTGGGCACAACATATTATGCACTAAAATGGCGTATCAATGGAAAATTGCAATTTTCACTTTGAACCATCCGCTGTGCATTAACCACTTTGCGCACTATGACTTAATTGCCCGTCATGGTGCGGGGGTTGATGTATGGAGCCGGCTCAAGTGCTGAGCCCGCTCCATACGCTGGGGGTGTCGGCTGTGTATTACAGCTGACACCCGGGACTAACGGACAGGAACAGCAATCGCTCTGTTACAGAAGCCTGTAAGAATAACAACATACTGCAATACATTAGTATTGCAGTTTATTGTACCAGTGATCCAATGATCGCTGGATCAAGTCCCGTAAGGGGATTGATTACTAAAATGTGTAGAAGAATTATAGTTATTAGTAGTGAGAATTATTTTTTTTTAAAGTTAAAAAAAACAAAACACCTTTTCGCATTTTTCTTCTAAAGTAATGTAAAAAAATGGACAAAATTGGCTACGTCCGTAAAAGTCCGAACTATTACAATATACCATTATTTAATTTGCACAGTGCACACCTTAAAAAAATTAAATAATTGAAAAAAAAAAGATGTAATACAACTTTTTAATCACTTTTTATGTACCAAAAATCGGTACCAATAAAAACTGCAGCTCCTCCCGCAAAAAATAAGCCCTCACACTACTCTATTGATGGAAAAATAAAAAAGTTATGGCTCTTGGAAAGCGGGGAGTGAAAATCTAAAATATGAAAGCAAAAAATGGATCAGTCCTGAAAGGGTTAATTCATTTCTAATGAATAAACGTATGATCACATGTGGGGTATTTCCGTACTCGGGAGAAATTGCTTTATAAAAAATGGTTGTTTTTTTCCTCCTTTATCCCTTGTGAAAATGAGAAAATGCAACATTTTAGTGGAAAAAATTTTGATATTAATTTTCGTGCCCTAATTCTAATAAACTCTGCAAAAGACCCGTGGGGTGTAAATGCTCACTATACCCCTAGAAAAATTCCTTGAAGGTTTTTACAAAATGGGGTCACTTTTGGTGGGTTTCTACTGTTTTGGTCCCTCTAGTGCATTGCAAATGCGACATGGCACCGAAAACCATTCCAGCAAAATCATAAATCCAAATGGCGCTCCTTCCCTTCTGAGCCCTGCTGTGGGTCCAAACAGCAGTTTATTACCACATATGGGGTATTGCCGTAATCGGGAGAAGATGCTTTACAAATGTTGGGGTGCATTTTCTTCGTTATTCCTTGTAAATAATAAACATTTCTATGTTGTTTCAGAAAAAAAGTACATTTTAATTTTTACAGACTAATTCCAATATATTTAGAGAAAAACCTGTCGGGTCAAAATGCTAACTATACCCCTAGATAAATACCTTAAGGGGTCTAGTTTTCTAAATGGGGTCGTTTATGGGGAGTTTCTATCGTTCTGGCAGCTCAAAGCCTCTCCAAATGTACAGTGGGGCCTAAAACATTTTCAAGCAAAATGAGTCCTGAAAGCCTCCAGGTGCTCCCTTCCTTTTGGGCCCTGCCGTGTGTCCAGGCAGCGCATTAGGGCCACAATGTGGGTATTTTTGAAAACAGGAGAAACAGGGTGATAGATTTTGTGGTGTGTTTCTTCATTCTCATGTTCGCTTTACAAAGAAATTGGTTTTCAAACTGATACTTTTATGAAAAAAAGTGAATTATTTTTTTTTTCATCTGCTATGTATTAAATTTAGCAAAAAACTGTGGGGTCAAAATACTTACTATACCCCTAGGTAAATACCTTATGGGGTCTAGTTTTCTAAATGGGGTCATTTGTGGTGGTTTCCATCACTCTGAGACCTATGAGCCTCTGAAAACCTGGCTTGGTGCAGGAAAACAAAATGTATTTCAAAATTTATAAAATTATTATTCAATTTGTAAGTCTTCTAAATTGCTGAAAATGTATTTTATTTTTTCAAAAGTGCTGCCAAAATAGAGTAAAGAGATAGAAATATATATTTAATTAAAAAAAATTGTACAGTATGTGTGTACATATGTGACACGTTGCAGTTAAAAATAGGGAAAAATGGTAATTTTTACATAATTTCTTCCATTTTTCAATTTTTTAATTAATTTCCGCAAATTGTATCAGTCTACTTTTACCACTAAAATAAAGTACAACATGTGACGAAAAAACAATGTCAGAATTACTTGGATATTCAAAACTTTCACACAGTTATTCTCTGATAAAGTCAGACATACCAGATTTGACAAATCTGGCTTGGTCATTAAGGTACAAACATGCCGGTCATTAAGGGGTTAATGAGCAGCCTATTTTAGACGTTAATGACCAAGCCATTTTTTACGTTTTTCCATCGTCTCATTCAAAGAGCTATACACTTTTTATTTTTGCGTCGACATAGCTGTATAAGGTCTTATTTTTTGCGGGACAAGTTGTACTTTTTAATAGCACCATTTTGGGGTACATAGAATTTATTGATTAACTTTTATTAACTTTTTTTGGGGGGGAATAGAAAAAAAAACAGCAATTTCGCCACACTTTTTTGCGTCCTAAATTTATGCCGTTTACCGTGTGGTGTATATATAACACAATAACTTTATTCAGCGGGTTGTTGTGATTGCAACGATACCAAATTTGTATAGTTTTTGTATGTTTTACTACTTTTACACAGTCAAAACTTTGTTTTTGTGTCTCCATATTTGAAGAGCCATAACGTTTTTATTTTTTTGCCGATGCAATTGTAGGAAGGCTTTTTTTTGCGGGACGACTTGTAGTTTTTATCGGTACCATTTTGGAGTAGATGCGACTTTTTATCACGTGGTTTTTTTTAAGGCTGGATTCAAAGAAAACAGCAATTTTTGCATGTTTTTTAATTTTATTTTTTACGACGTTCACCGTGCGGGTTAAATGATGTAATAACTTTATAGTTGGGGTCGTTACGGACGCGGCGATACCAAATATGTGTAACTTTTTTACTTTATTTTGTTTGTTAATAATAAAGCAGTTTGTAAGGGGGAAAATGTGGGTTTTTCATTTATTTTTTTCACTTTTTTTCTTTTCACTTTTTATTAAACTTTTTTTTTCACATTTTTACTAGTCCCACTAGGGGACTTCACTATGCGATAAGCCGATCGCATTTATAATACACTGCAATACTTCTGTATTGCAGTGTATTATGCCTGTCCGTGTAAAACGGACAGGCATCTGCTAGGTCATGCCCCCGGCATGACCTAGCAGGCATTCACCACAGGCAGACCTGGGGGCCTTTTTTAGGCCCCCGGCTGCCATCGGAGAAACAGACACTCGGCGATCTTATCGCCGGGTGTCAGTTGGATGAGAGGGTGCTCCCTCCCTCTCTCCAAAACCACTCAGATGCGGTGCACGCTATTGCGCACCGCATCTGAGGGGTTAAACGGATGAGATCGATACTAATATCGATCTCACCCGGCAGAGCAGGGACGCCCCCAGCCCTCAGCTACCTCGGGTAGCTGCTTGCTGGGAGATTTGACAGCTCCCTGCTCTGTCTACTTATTCCGATGCCGCGACGTAAAAAGTCTATGGCATTGGAATAAGGCCCGTTAGTGACCGACGTAGAAACACTATGGGCCGGTCACTAACTGGTTAAATCTCCCTGCTCTCAGCTGCCAGAGGTAGCTGAGGTCTGGGGGCATCCCTGCTCGAAATATATAAGTATCGATCTTACCCGTTTAACCCCTCAGATGCGGCGCTCAATAGCGTGCGCCGCATCTGAGTGGTTTTGGAGAGAGGGAGGGAGCTCCCTCTCTCTCTAACCGACACCCGGCAATAAGATCACCGAGTGTCTGTGTCTCCGATGGCAGCCGGGGGCCTAATAATGGCTGTAGTGAATGCCTGCTAGGTCATGCAAGAGGCATGGCCTAGCAGGTGCCTGTCCGTTTTAAACGGACAGACAGTAATGCACTGCAATACAAAAGTATTTCAGTGTATTATAAAAGCGATCGGAGAATCGCATATTAACCCCTTCCCGCTTTGGCCACTTTTGACCTTCCTGACAGGCTCGTTTTTCAAATCTGGCATGTTTCACTTTATGTGGTAATAACTTCGGAATGCTTTTACCTATCCAAGCGATTCTGAGATTGTTTTCTCGTGACATATTGGACTTTATGTTACTGGCAAAATTTGCTCGATATGTTCAGTAATTAATTGTGAAAAATACCAAAATTTGGCGAAAAATTGCAAACGTTTGTATTTTTCTCAATTTTAATGTATCTGCTTGTGAGACAGCAGTTATACCACACAAAATTGTTGCTAATTAACATCCCCCATATGTCTACTTTAGATTGGCATAATTTTTTTGAACATCCTTTTATTTTTTAAGGACGTTACAAGGCTTAGAACTTTAGCAGCAATTTCTCACATTTTCAAGAAAATTTCAAAAGGCTATTTTTACAGGGGCCAGTTTACATGATACAAACCCCCACAAGTCACCCCATTTTAAAAACTGCACCCCTCAAAGTATTCAAAACAGCATTTAGAAAGTTTATCAACCCTTTAGACGTTTCACAGGAATTAAAGCAAAGTAGAGGTGAAATTTACAAATGTCTTTTTTTTTTTTGTTGCAGAAATTCATTTTTAATCAATTTTTTTTGTAACACAGAAGGTTTTACCAGATAAATGCAACTCAATATTTATTGCCCAGATTCTGCCGTTTTAGGAAATATCCCACATGTGACCCTAGTGTGGTAATGGACTGAAGCACAGGCCTCAGAAGCAAAGGAGCACCTAGTGGATTTTGGGGCCTCCTTTTTATTAGAAAATATTTTAGGCACCATGTCAAGTTTGCAGGGCTCTTGCGGTGCCAAAACAGTGGAAACCCCCCCACAAGTGGCACTATTTTGGAAACTACACCCCTTGAGGAAATTATCTAGGGGTATAGTGAGCATTTTGACCCCACGGGTTTTTTGCAGAAATTTTTGGAAGTAGGCCGTGAAAATGAAAATCTAAATTTTTTTCAAAGAAAATGTAGGTTTAGCTAATTTTTTCTCATTTCCACGAGGACTAAAGAAGAAAAAGCTCCACAACATTTGTAAAGCAATTTCTCCCGAGTAAAACAGTACCCCACATGTTGTAATAAACGGCTGTTTGGAGACACGGCAGGGCTCAGAAGGGAAAGAGCGCCATTTGGCTTTTGGAGCTCAAATTTATCAGGAATAGTTTGCAGAGGCCATGTCGCATTTGCAAAGCCCCTGAGGGGCCAAAACAGTGGAAACCCCCCCACAGGTGACCCCATTTTGGAAACTACACCCCTTGAGGAAATTATATTGCGGTATATTGAGCATTTTGACCCCACAGGTTTTTTGCAGGAATTTCTGGAAGTAGGCAGTGAAAATTAAAATCTACATTTTTTCAAAGAAAATGTAGGTTTAGCTTTTTTTTTCTCATTTCCACGAGGACTAAAGGAGAAAAAGCTCCACAACATTTGTAAAGCAATTTCTTAGAGTAAAACAGTACCCCACATGTGGTCATAAACGGCTGTTTGGACACACGACAGGGCTCAGAAGCGCCATTTGACTTTTGGAACTAGGATTTAGCTGGATATGTGTGTGGACGCAATGTTGCTTTTGGTATAATAAAGGGGTTAATGAAGCATGAAATTACTAATTTATGGATGTATGGTGCTCTTTGAAGCAATCCTTGATGCACAGGCCTGGTTTTTCGGGGCAGGTTTCACAGTGGTAAATAGTGTATTTTCTTATTCCCCTTTTGGAACACACTCTGCACCTTTTTTGTGTCCTTTCCTTCTTTGCAATTTGGGGCACTTCATTGGGGAAATGTTGCCCTGGTACAATGCGTGGACCATCACTACCAGCAGATGTGCTTGTGCCCTCCCCTGCCTGGTTCCCAAATAGAAGTGCCTTGATCACCACCTCTTGAAAGTTAAGGAATGTCCCCGTCCGGCCTGCACATCGGGATAGTACGTAAGCGTTAAACAATGCCATCAGTATAATGGGCACGGCCAGCTTTTTGTGCGATCGTCAGTTAGAAAAAAACAACTGAACGTCCGTCAGTAATTGACGCTATCTATTACTAAAAAAAACAAACTGTAGTCTAACTAACGTGCTACAGTAAAACTAGGCTCTAAAAATTTACTGGACGGACGTCAGTAAAAAAACAACTGAACGTCCGTCAGTAACTGACGCTATCTATTACTAAACAAAAACCCTGTAGTCTAACTGAACTACGGTAAATTTCTACTAAAACTGCAGAAAAAAGTTGCTAGATTTATCTATCTAGATCTAAAACTAAATGAAGGTTTCTAATTATGGCGTATGCTACCCTAACTCCCTACGTACTAGCTACACCTAACTACTATTATATTTTACATTTTATAGTGTATTAGAAGAAAAAAAAACCTGCGCCAGAAAATATGCTGATCAGTGATGTGCGTCTATGGAAAGGTGCAGGTGAAAAAAGACCTAAAAAAACCTGCGTCAACAAATTACCACAGATGCTGATAACTAATCAGCAGTCTGTGGCCGAGGGTGCACACAGGTAGATGGTGCAAATTTCTAATTGGAAAAAAATGACAAAAATAAAAAATTCCTGGAACAAAAGTTGAGCACAAATGCCGATCAGTGATGGCGGTCACTGATCAGCGCTCAGCGGTCGCAGGACCCACACAGGTAATTGGTGTGGGTGAAAAAAGGTACAAAGAAAGAACCTGCGGAAAAACAAACCACGGATGCTGATCAGTGATGGCGGTCACTAACCAGCACTTCGTGGCCGCAGGGCGCACACAGGGAGATGGTGCAAATTTTTTTAAAAAAATCCTGCGCTAAAAATTGAGCATGGTCACTGACATGGTCACAGGACTCGGACAGGGAGGGGGTGGGGTGGGAAAGGGGGGCTATATTGGGACAGGGAGGGGGTGGATTGAGACAGGGACAAGGACAGGCCCATGGACAGGCCCATGGACAGGGAAAGGGCCAAAAAAATCTGTCTGATCACAAAAAAAAAAGACTGCTGGTGATCAGACAGAAGTAGCAAGATACGACACTCTTTTACACACAGTAGCGCGGATCGCACTACAAATCCCAGCAAAGCCACAGCAGACAGTCTCTCAACCGCTCTGCACGCTGCCTCAAACTGGAATGGCGGCGTGCGGAGCGATCTCGATGTTCAAAACACCCCCGGTGCTCTGATTGGTCGGTAATTACAGACCGACCAATCAGAGCGCTCCTAGAGGTATCAATGCTATCTCCCTAGGTGAGTGACGTTGGTGATGGGTGTTGTCTTAGACAGCACCAATCACCACTGTCTTAACCGTGCCCTGTGACTCCAGGGCACAGTTTTAACAAAAATGCCTGCTATTGGCCGGTCAGAATTGACTGACCAATAGCAGCGATCGCCGATGCGGGGGGGGGGGGCCGAAACGGCACCCTGTGCGCGTAGTAGAGATGCAGCAATCTTTACTTTGTCACGGTGCAATTAGCACCGATGACCGTTTCCCGTTGCGCAGTACCTATACGGCGCTTTGCGGGAAGCACCTCCCGACAGCGCCGTGTATATAGGGTGGATGTCGGGAAGGGGTTAAAGTTCCCTAATGGGACTAGTAAAAAAGTAAAAAAAAAAGTTTAATAAAGTTAATAAAAAAATCAAAAACCCACTTTTTCCACTTACAAACTGCTTTACTATTAAAAAAACAAAATAAAGTAAAAAAGTTACACATATTTGGTATCGCCGCGTCCGTAACGACCCCGACTATAAAGCTGTTACATTATTTAACCCGCACGGTGAACGTCGTAAAAAATTAAATAAAAAACTATGGAAAAATTGTTGTTTTCTGTGAATCCTGACTTGCATCTACTCCAAAGTGGTACCAATAAAAACTACAAGTCTTCCCGCAAAAAAATAAGCCCTCCTACAACTGCATCGGCGGAACAATAAAAAAAGTTATGGCTCTTCAAATATGGAGACACAAAAACAAATAATTTTGAAAAAAAAAAACGTTTTTACTGTGTAAAAGTAGTAAAACATACAAAATCTATACAAATTTAGTATCGTTGCAAACGTAACAACCCGCTGAATAAAGTTATTGTCTTATTTATACCACATGGTAAACGGCGTAGATTTAGGTCGCAAAAAAAGAGTGGTGAAATGTCTGTTTTTTTTCTATTCCCCCCCAAAAAAAGTTCATAAAAGTTAATCAATAAATAATATGGACCTCAAAATGGTGCTATTAAAAAACTTGTCCTGCAAAAAACAAGACCTTATATGGCTATGTCGACGCAAAAATAAAAAGGTTATAGCTCTTGGAATGCGATGATGGAAAAATCTAAAAAATACCTTGGTCACTAAGGTTTAAAATAGGCTGGTCCTTAAAGGGTTAAGCAAGGAGTTGGTCTGGTGTTTGTTTTTTTTCAGACATTTTCTCATAGGCTTCCCTATAGAGAGAAAAAAAACGCCACACAAATAGTGTGTGTGAATGAAGCCTTAGGGTATGTTCACATGGAGGAAATCGGCAGCGGATTCCGCTGCAAATTTCTGCCTCCCATTAATTTCAATAAGGGTATGTTCACACGCCCTATTTACGGATGTAACTCAGGCGTTTTACACCTCGAAATATGCCCGAAAAAACGGCTCAAAACCGTCTGCAAACATCTGCCCATTGAATTCAATGGGTCTTACGGTGTTCTGTGCAGACGAGGTGTATTTTTACGCGCCACTATCAAAAGATGGCGTGTAAAAAGACGGCCGCCTCAAAGAAGTGCATGTCACTTCTTGGGACGTGATTGGAGCCGTTTTTCATTGACTCCAATGAAAACCAGCTCCAATTACGTCCGTAAAAGACGCCGCGAAAAACGTGTGCACTTGACAAAACGTCTGAAATTCAGGAGCTGTTTTCGTCTGAAAACAGCTCCGTAATTTCAGACGTATTTGGCATTGCCGTGTGAACATACCCTGAGAGTCAGATGTTTCTGTTTCCGGCTAGCTGACGTCCACCCAAACCTCCCATTGTAGTCAATGGGAGGAAGGAAACTTCCTGCTGATGACAGGCATAGTTCCGCAGCGGTGGCAACCGCCACGCAAAATCCGCTTTGTGAACAGAGCCTTCGGCTATGATCATGTTGCGTTTTTTAAATACAGTTGAAGTGCACTTTTTTCTTTTTCAATGCTGCCTGAGGCCTCATGCACACGAACGTAAGAACGCCCGTAATTACGGCCCATAATTACGGGCCCATAGCCTTTTATTGGCCACGGGTACCTGTCTGTTTGCATATGGGAAGGTGCCCGGGCCGTTGAAAAATATGGAACATGTCCTATTTCAGGCCGTAATTACAGCACGGGCAGGCCCATAGAAGTCTATGGGGCTCCCGTAATTACGGGTGGCTACGTGTGTGCACCCGTAATTACGGGAGCGTTGCTTGGCGACGTCAGGGAATAGTCACTGTCCAGGGTGCTGAAAGAGTTAACTGATCGGCAGTAACTCTTTCAGCACCCGGGACAGTGAATACAACTGGAGTTAATAGTGTTAAAAGTTAACTTACCTAGAATTCCCTGGTTCTTCCTCCAGTCCGGCCTCCCGGGATGACGTTTCATCCCATGTGACCGCTGCAGCCAATCACAGGCTGCAGCGGTCACATGGACTGCCACGTCATCCAGGGAGGTCGGACTGGATGTCAAAAGAGGGACGCGTCACCCAGACAATGGCCGGGATACGTATGACCTTCTTTTACTTTCAATCGCTGCGGAAACTCTGCCCGAAAGGGCTTCCCCTTCTCTCTATCCAGCACTGATAGAGAGAAGGGGCTGCCGGTTAGTACAGAGAAAACAGGACCGTAAATACAGGTGGAATACTGGTGACAACGGACCCGTATTTAAGGGCACGGGTCCGTAAATACTGGTGGAATACGGGTCGAATACGTGTGACAAAGGGCCCGTATTTATGGGAGGAAAAAAATACGTTCGTGTGCATGGGGCCTGACATGTAGCCAACTTTTTGTTTTTAATAAATATGTAACTGTATGGTAGAGTAAAATACTTCTAAATACAATGTATCTTATTTTTTATTTTTTTAGTACACTAGGTGATTCTTCTTGGTAGAGTAAAAATAGAAAACATACTGTATTTATCTGAGGTATAGGACAAATGTTGTTGTGTAAATAGACTTAGGCCAGATTCACACGAACGAGTGCAAACTCTGGCCGTTTTTCACGTCCGAGTTGCATCCCGTTTTCACGGATATCCATAGACTTGAGTCTATCGAGGGATCCGTGAAAAGTGAAGAAAATAGGACATGTTCTGTTTTTCAACGGACCCTCCACACAGTCCGTTGAAACAATGGCCGTGTGAACAGCCCCATTGAAATACATGCGTCCGTGTGACATACATACTGTACAATTTTTTTAATTAAATATATATTTCCATCTCTTAACTCTATTTTGGCAGCACTTTTGAAAATATTAAATACTTTTTCAGCAATTTGGAGGACTTACAAATTTAATAAAAATGTTAAGAAATTTTGATGTACATTTTGTTTTCCTGCACCAAGCCAGGTTTTCAGAGGCTCATAGGTCTCAGAATGATGGAAACCCCCACAAATGACCCCATTTAGAAAACTAGTTTCCTTAAGGTATTTATCTAGGGTTATAGTAAGTATTTTGACCCACAGTTTTTTTGCTAAATTTAATGCATAGCAAGTGAAAAAAAAATTAAATTTCATTTTTTCATAAAAGTATCTGTAAAGGATCTGCCAGGCACAACTTCTGTGTATACGTCCATAGATAATCAGTCTGCACCTGAGTCTATGTCTCTGAGACTGACTCCATCTTCCACCACTCAGGATGGCAGGCTTAGGAGTGGGAGAGCCTATCGCAGCCTGGCCAGACGGAGCTAGCTCCCGCCCTCTGTCTATTTATATCTGCCTTTCCTGTTCCTCCTTTGCTTGTGATTATTCTCGTGTGGTTTCCTGGCCCAGCTACAGCTTCTACTATTTGAGCCTGCTCCATACTGACCCTGGCTTACTGACTACTCTCCTGCTCTGCGTTTGGTACCTCGTTCTCTCCTGGTTTGACTCGGCTCGTTCACCACTCTGTTGCTCACGGTGTTGCCGTGGGCAACTGCCCCTTTTCCCTTAGCTTTGTGTACCCTTGTCTGTTTGTCTCGTGCACTTACTGAGCGTAGGGACCGCCGCCCAGTTGTACCCCGTCGCCTAGGGCGGGTCGTTGCAAGTAGGCAGGGACAGAGTGGCGGGTAGATTAGGGCTCACTTGTCCGTTTCCCTACCCCCATCATTACAGTATCAGTTTGAAGAACAATTTCTCTGTAAAGCGAATATGAAAATGAAGAAACACACCACAAAATCTATCACCCTGTTTCTCCTGTTTTCAAAAATACCCACATTGTGGCCCTAATGCGTTGCCTGGACACACGGCAGGGTCCAAAAGAAGGGAGCAACCGGAGGCTTTCAGGACTCATACTTTGCTTGAAAAATGTTTTAGGCGCCACTGTACATTTGGAGAGGCTTTGAGCTGCCAGAACCATAGAAACTCCCCATAAACGACCCCATCTAGAAAATTAGACCCCTTAAGGTATTTATCTAGGGGTATAGTAAGTATTTTGACCCCACAGGTTTTTGCTAAATTTAATTTATAGCAGGTGAAAAAAAAATTATAACACTTTTTTCATAAAAGTATCATATTAAAGACCGATTTCTTTGTAAAGCGAACATGAAAATGAAGAAACACACCACAAGATCTATCACCCTGTTTCTCCTGTTTTCAAAAATACCCACATTGTGACCCTAATGCGTTGCCTGAACACACGGCAGGGCCCAAAAGGAAGGGAGCACCCGGAGGCTTTCAGGACTTTGAGCTGCCAGAATGATAGAAACTCCCCATAAACGACCGAATTTAGAAAACTAGACCCCTTAAAGGGAAGGTGTCATGATTATTATTTTTTTTTAATTATATTGCTTTCAATATAATGTAAACAAAAATTGTATTTATTTGTGTTGTCACTTTCTACTTTTTAATGTATTCATACTTTTACTTGTCAATGGGGGCTGCTATTTTTTTTTTTCATTTCTGTATGTGTCGATTAACGACACAAACAAAGATGGAATACGGCAGCTACAATGCATAGGGCATAATGAACGGCTCCCGTCCATTACCTCTGCTATCTGGCTCTGTACTGCGCAGACACAGGTCAAAGTCACACAGCAGAGAAGCTGTTTGTAGGGAGATAGCAGGCGCCATTATGTGTGTCTCTGTCTGTCCCTCTCACAGACCCCTCTCGTGACCCCCTCCGACGCCCCCCCTCCGACAGCCCCCCCACCCGACGGGCCCCCCCACCCGACGGCCCCCCCTGTCGCTAGATGTATTGTCAGTGTGGACGGTGTGCGGAGCTAAGCTTGTCAGATGTAGCAGTGCTGCGTGTGTGTGTCTGTGTAGCAGAGCGGAGTGTGTGTATCTGTGTAGCAGAGCTGAGTGTGTGTGTGTCTGTGTAGCAGAGCTGAGTGTGTGTGTCTGTGTGGCAGAGCTGAGTGTGTGTGTCTGTGTGGCAGAGCTGAGTGTGTCTGTGTGGCAGAGCTGAGTGTGTGTGTGTCTGTGTAGCAGAGCTGAGTGTGTGTGTGTGTCTGTAGCAGAGCTGAGTGTGTTTGTGTCTGTATAGCATAGCTGAGTGTGTGTGTGTGTGTGTGTGTGTGTGTCTGTGTAGCAGGGCTGAGTGTGTGTGTTTCTGTGTAGCAGAGCTGAGTGTGTGTGTCTGTGTGGCAGAGCTGAGTGTGTGTCTGTGTGGCAGAGCTGAGTGTGTGTGTGTGTGTCTCTGTGTAGCAGAGCTGAGTGTGTTTGTGTCTGTATAGCATAGCTGAGTGTGTGTGTGTGTGTGTGTGTGTCTGTGTAGCAGGGCTGAGTGTGTGTGTGTCTGTGTAGCAGAGCTGAGTGTGTGTGTCTGTGTAGCAGAGCTGAGTGTGTGTGTCTGTGTAGCAGAGCTGAGTGTGTGTGTCTGTGTAGCAGAGCTGAGTGTGTGTGTCTGTGTAGCAGAGCTGAGTGTGTGTCTGTGTAGCAGAGCTGAGTGTGTGTGTCTGTGTAGCAGAGCTGAGTGTGTGTGTCTGTGTAGCAGAGCTGAGTGTGTGTGTCTGTGTAGCAGAGCTGAGTGTGTGTCTGTGTATCAGAGTTGTGTGTGTGTGTATAGCAGAGCTGAGTGTGTGTCTGTGTAGCACATGTGGCGTATGCACGGGCGCCTCTGATCCTTCATAGCTGCTTATCAGCTGATTTGAAGAATCAGCGGCAAGCACCCCCCATACACACACAATTCCCCCTAAACATGCAACTACGCCACACACAACCCCACCCACTGTTCTTTTTTAAGCAACACGTTTTTTAAAAACGCTTGCGTAAAAAACTAACGGCTCGCTTTCCCATTGACCTAACAGTTTTTTTAAAACGCTTGTGTAAAAAGCGCGTTGTATGTACTAGCAGCGCACTTTACCAATTATGTAAATAAAAAGCGTAAGCAAGCTTTTTTTATGTGGTTTTTGGCTCGTAAAATGCGCAAAAAAAAACGTGTCAAATACACGCCGTTTGAACATGTCAACTGAAAAGTCATTTACTTCACTTTCATCATTCTAAGGGTATGTTCACACGCAAGGTTTTTAGTCGTTTCAAACGGCTGAAAAATCGGAGGCAGAACGCCTACAAACATCTGCCCTCGGCGTTCTGTTCCGACGGGGCGTTTTTTACGCAGCAGTTTTCCAAAAACGGCATGTAAAAAGACGCCCCTCAAAAAGAAGTGCATATCACTTCTTGGGACGTTTTTGGAGGCGTTTTTCATTGACTCTATAGAAAAACAGCTCCAAAAACGGCTGTAAAAAACGACGCCAAAAACGCGAGTTTGATTAAAAAATGGCTGAAAATCAGGAGCTGTTTTTCCTTTGTTTAGTAAGCGTGTGAACATACCCTTAGCCTTTTGGTGTGTCCTATAGCTTCTGCCAGCTGCAGAATCACACCAAAAATGGCAGCCGGACACTGCTTAACAATTTGAAGACAGCTTCGTGTGTCATGCGTTTTTTACGTCTGCAAAATAAACTGAAGGAGGTGGTTTTCTTTTTCTCATCATTTCTTTAGCAACTGTTGCGTGAATCACGCACAACACACGGATGTGCGTGATGCGCAAAAAACACACAAGTATAGGACATGCAGTGAGTTTCACGCAGCGGACACACGCTGCGCGAAAAACACTGAATGTATGAATGGCCCCATTGACTTGCATAGGTCCGTGCGACGTGCGTTATTTTCACGCGCGTAACACGGACGTGAAATACGCTCGTCTGAATTAGGCCTAATACAGTACCAGCAAAGTAAATGAGATTTTAAAAAATCTCATGTACAGTCTGCGGTTTTTTTCGGCACATAAATTGACCTGCAGTGTGTATTTTAAAATCCGTAGCATGTCAATTAATCTTGCGTTTCTGCTTACGAATTGTATCTGCCTAGTTCTAAAGGGGTTTTCCTATAATCAAACTGGAACCACGACCGATAACTAGAACGGGCATCCCTTTCCATTCTTGGGATCCCCATAGGAATGGAGCGGTAGTACCCATGCTCGACCACCGCTCCATTTATTTCCATGGGGCTGCCGAAGATAGCGCTCTGAGGTTCTGCAGTTGGATCACCATGGATCAGGAAGTAATGTGGCATATCCTAGGATCACCCCTTTATGGAAAAATCTATCATCCAAATTACACTGCCCTCAGAGTGCTAATGTGAACTCATATGCTTTTATGAACCCTTCTGTTGAATACTTTAATTTAGAGCCCATGCAGTTCTGCCAAAGAGAAGTCCGCTATATTCATGAACTAACTCTAGCTTCGCCCGCTCTCTGCTATCTCCGTCCACTCTAAACTGATTGACAGATGTCTCCCTATTAGGGTATGTTCACACGCAGTGTTTTCGGCGTATTTCGTGGCGTTTACGCCTGAAAAAATGTAAGCTGAACACCTACAAATATCTGCCCATTGAAATCAATGGGAAAAACAGCATTTAGTTGTCTTTTTACAACGCTGTTTTAAAAAACGGAGCGTAAAAAAACGCTCCTTAAAAAGGAGTGCATGTCACTACTTGAGGCGTTTTTTGGAGCTGATTTTCCATTGAACACTATGAAAAACGCCTCAAAAGGAGCCTGAAAAGAAGCCTCAAAAGAAGCTCCAAATTAAGGGTATGTTCACACGTTGTGTTTTCAGACGTAATTCTGGCTTAGGGTATGTGCACACGATGGGAGGCTTTTACGTCTGAAAAGACAGACCTGTTTTCAGGAGAAAACAGCTGCCTCCTTTCAGACGTAAAAGCTCCTCGCATTATGCGAGGCGTCTGTGACGCCCGTAAATCTTGAGCTGCTCTTCATTGACTTCAATGAAGAACGGCTCAAATTACGTTGCAAAGAAGTGTTCTGCACTTCTTTGCCGAGGCAGTCAATTTACGCGTCGTCGTTTGACAGCTGTCAAACGACGACGCGTAAATGACAGGTTGTCTGCACAGTACGTCGGCAACCCCATTCAAATGAATGGGCAGATGTTTGCCGACGTATTGTAGCCCTATTTTCAGACGTAAAACGAGGCATAATACGCCTCGTTTTCGTCTGAAAATAGGTCGTGTGAACCCAGCCTTAAAAAGACGCCCATGAAAAAAAAGTGCATGTCACTTCTTGGGACGTTTTTGGAGCCGTTTTTCATTGACTCCATTGGAAAGCAGCTCCAATAATGTGCGTAAAATACGCATCGAAAAACGCGAGTTGCTACAAAATCGTCTGAAAAGAGCCATGGACACAGAGCAGGACATTCTCACTCCTACTGCAGAGTTATGATCCGCCGGCAGCAAGGACTATAGGCAGTTCGTTCTATAGTTAGAAGCAGAATCGCTAAAACAAGTCATTTAGAAAAACTATTATTGTGCACACTCCTGCAGGATAATCGTTTTTTTCTATATAATCTCAGTATAATTGGAGGTGTGCTTTAAAATAAAGAAATTAAAAAAACTTTGTAATAGAATAACAGCTAAAATTCATCTGTCCCTTACTACCAGTTTTCTTAGTTTCACATCAGTCCCATGTAATGCCTAGGCCCCAGTGACGTTGCCTCCATTGTGACCTAGCATCACATTACTTCTATATCGAAATTCTGTAGGTTGTGATTTTTTGCTTCAAATGTCACCATTTGCAATGTGTGACAACCGCAGTGGAGAAATGCGCTACATCTGAACTTACCCTATTACAGCTTACACAGGGGTTTGTTGCCCAGCTTTCCACAGACATATAAAACTGTTTGGTTATTAAATGTATCTACCTACTTCCTAATAGTGCAAATTTATGCAATATTTTGCATATTTGTAATGGCTGCCATTCCTGACGGTCACATTTGGAAACCCAGGACTTTTTACACCAAGAAAAGGCTTTGTTCACATATCCATTAGGTCTCTATTCTCTCAACTACGCTATTGATTCCTTCAAAACGACGGAACCCTTGATCAATGGAGACACACAGAAACCATTAGGAACGGATCCGTCAGCATTGAAATCATGGTTTCCATTTGTGTCAGTCAGGAATCTATTCTGACGGAAACCTCCGACTGAACGTCAGAATAGAGCCCTAACGGATATGTGAACGAAGCCTAAGACCGATATGGATTCAACTTGCTAGAACATTAAAATATTTCATACAAGAGGTCAACTCAAGAGCAAATATATTTAAGTCCTCTTTTTAAGAAGGAATGTTTTTTTAACTAATATAGAGTTTGATATTGATAGCAAGTCCCTAAAATGATAAAGTACTATGCTTATAATGTCAAAGTTGCCAGATGTACTGCTTGACTAGACAACAGTTCTCTATGCAGTTATTTAAAAAATGTTGACATAGTCTATTTTTTGTGTTTGTTTCCTAAAGATGGATGCACAATGTGTGTTTGTAGCTCCACCATCTCCAGAATTTTCCACAAGGCCTGTGTATTTGACCTCTCCTCGGATTAGTCCTGCAGGATCTGGTAGATCTCAGCCTGAAGGTTCTAGTGGTTCACAAGCTCTGCTTTCAGTCGGACAACTGTCTATTCGTCCTCTAGTACCTGTGGGATCTTCTGCTCCTGATCGGTCACAACCAGAAGGATCCTTGAGACTCCATCCTGTGGGTTCTCAGTTTAGTCCTAAAGATGAGTCTGGTAGATCACAACCTGAGGGATCTTGTCCAGGCCTTTTATCTCCATCTCATCAATATAGGCCACTCCCGCCTTCTCCTACCTCACATCATCGATCTCCAGCCCCTAGCCCGAGAGTATCACCACAGCCTAGTAGGAACCTAGCTTCTCCACGTCCCATTAGATCTCAGGAACCATGTATGAGATCTGTTTCCAATCATCCATCTCAAGTTGAAGTAGACAAATCAACTTTCAATTGTGCTGAACATATCAAAGCAGGAGAGGATTTTAGGTAAATTGTTTGAAAATAAAGCAAAATACTAAATTATAGATGCCAATAAAATGCATTCATTTTGTCTAACTGTATCAATAGTAACTAAAAATAAATAATAGGCATCACTTTAAATTGTGATGATATAACACATTTTAAAAGACCTGCTGTTACAAACCATGTGTGTAGTCTGATACTGCAGTCATAACTTCACTCCCTCTGCCACTTCTTCTTGCTAACTCACAGGCCGTAGAAGCGGGAACAGATGAAAGGAGTAAAATCTGACTACAGACACAAGGTTGGTTTGTAGTCTGTAACCATAGAGACACACAGGTCAGCATAGGAGCTGGATATACAAAACGTTATCCTCAAGGTGTTTTGTCTTGTATTTTAGATGTATTTAAGCAGTAAAAATGGTTGCAAAAGAATTCATAGCCTTTTAATGTTGTAGAAGTATTAAAGAATGCCACAGAATTACTATTGTAGTCTTCCAGTAGAACAGCCATGAACCACACCTTTGTGGACCCTCATCAGTGGCATGTAGTAATAGTGAAAAGGTACATTTTATTCAGGAGCAAAGAATGGACAATGGGCTCTGACAGTCAATACATGTAATTTTGATTAGTCTGATCCTAGATTGTGGTCAATAACTGTATCTAGTATCGGCGTGTTCAATTCCGATACCTGAATATCAGAGTCAGTGATCAAATTAAATCACTCACTACTTGAAAAAAAATGGCTTTTCTGCCTAACACACTATATCGTCTGTAGACTAAATATAATTTCTCGTAATGCCGATGTCCATAGGTTAAGTAACCTAGAATGTCTCTGTCTTAAATTAAGAAATATTAAAATGTTCTTGTTTGTCTCATTGGAAGACAAAGACCATGGATATATTCTGTTGTCACTAGGAGGCGTGACACTAAGAATAAAAAGGGTGTTGACCACTCCTACAGTATATACCACTCCTACAGGCACTGAGCTATTCAGTCTTTGCTAAGTATCCCTAGGAGGCAGACACCCCTGCTGGTACAGCAGGTGGTCTGCTTTTTTTATGTTGGTTTATTTTTTTCTATTCTTTTCTTCCAGCAGGCTAACAGTTGACACTGTCCCCCTACTTTCCCTAATGTCTGGCGAGTGCAAAGTGTTTCATGGCACTGTTGTCCCCCTGCCAGGCTGAAGACAAGATGGACAAGAGCGCAAGCTCCTCTTGTCGCCCACCAGCATAATGGTCATCCCCTTTGCTCCCCACCAGTGTCCCACCTCACCGCAGCTGGCATATGGAGGTGACTTCCATACTCGTCTTACATTCTTGAGATGAAGTGGACTTAAGGACTGGTAGGTATTACCTCTCCCCCTACCGCCTCTATCCTACTATTTTTTTGGCGCATCCTTTAGGGGCATTCCTCTTCCCAACACTCTTGCGGTGGGCATCTCCTTACTCGCAGCGCAGCTGTAGGCAATCCGGGGGTACTGTAGGTGGGGGACGCAGTCACTTATGTCCTGTGTCCCCCAGCTGCAATTTCCCTATTCTGGCCACCATCTTTTTGACTCTCTGTCAGGAGGCGTGACTCGTGCTCCTGTCTAGCAAATGGTGCGTGGCCATCACGTGACGGCCAGCAATCCACTAGAGGGGGTCTAGCGAGGACACATAATCACAGGACCTTTCCAGTTCTGTCGCTTCTGTTGGCACTGGGACAGCTTTTTTCATCCAAACCGGTAGGATCTTCCTTTGGCACCCCCTCCTTCATTCCTCAACTCTTCTCAGACACTGAACCAGTAAATTACATTAGGGAAGCATATACCTAGAACACTCTAGGTAACCTCAGGCGGCCATTAAACACTTTTAAGCGAGACACTTGCCACACTATACTGCCCGGTCAGATACCAGAGGAGAATTCCTTCCGACATGTGCCGTATGTAGTTTACTTTGCCTATTCTACAAGTGGCCAAAAATTCTCATGTGGTCAACCTACTCCTCTGTGCGATGCATACGGCCTCGAGGCCAAGCATCGGTGGACACCCACCCTGTGGCCCAGCCATTTCAGCCGCCCCCAGCAATGCCTAATGCTGAGGCCGAACTTTAATCAGCTCTCTCCCTCTCTAGGGTTGTTGGTGACCTCTCCAATGCCACCTAGTCTAGGATGGGAATCTTGGTTTGCCTTGCCGACCAACCTTCTGGGGAGTCCTCAGGATAATTGGGTCAGATCCGCGTGGTCTTACCTCCTCTAAATATCATCTGCTTTATCAGTCTTCCCTCCCCTCCAGGGGACCTAACTTTTTTCCATCACCGAGAACTCTTGTCCAAGAGTGAACTCTCGGATTAAAATTTTGAGCTGGGCGGTGAGCAGTCCTCCAAGTTGGCCTTTATGGTGGACAGTCTCATCGCTGCAATCAGAGACATCTTATATTTTACAGATGCGGACCCTTCCCCCCTGTGGAGACAGATACAGGGGGAGCCCCCAGATGATTGCACTATCCTCTTCCCTCCCGCTTGGAAACATCCTGATGAGAAATTTGCCCAGACCTCTCGTCTGGATCTTTCCAGAGAATATTTCCTCAAAATGGCTGAAGATCCTCTGGTCTCCCATCTGGCCAACATCACTACTCTACCTATGGCCGAATCCGTCTCATTCTGCAATCCTTTGGACCACTGCATGTACTCTTTCTCCAGGTCCTCCTTTGAGGCTGCTGGCTCTGCCTTGCAGCCAATCTTTGCTTCCGCTTGGGTCAGCAGAGCCTCTACTGAAATGACTTGCCAACTCATGGTCTACACTGAGGGCCGCCCACTGAAGATCTGGTGAATCTCTCTCTACAGCTGTCTGTCGCTATCAAATATCTGAGCAAAGCCTCTCTTCTCTTCCATGGTCGCTGTACGCCAGATGGCATGGCTTAATGTTGGTCTGTCGACACAGCTATTACATGATGTTTGATGTCTCTTCTTTTTATTGGTTCCTGTCTCTTTAGAACCTGCTTGGTTGAAATCATCTCAGAAGACACAGGTGGGAAAAGCACTTACCTACCTCAAACCAAGGCTTGTCGGGCCTACTCGGTCATCCAGACAGCAGTCCCAGCAGGACTCCAAGAACAGCCTTCCTTCAAGCCCAGTTCCTCTTAGCTCTCCTGCCTTCAGGCAGCTAACGCTTTAGTGGATAAGACCAACTTCGCCTGAATGTGTGCCCCTACTCTTGTCTTAAGTGGGAGCAGACTTCTATTTTTCAAGGACGTCTGGGTCTCTCACATCTCGGATGCCTGGGTGCGGGAAGTCGTCTCCTCAGGGTACAATATCAAATTGGTACACCTTCCGTCCCTTTGTCACATGCCAGGGCAGCCGCTTTTTTAGAGCAATAGAATCTGTCTAGAATCAAGGAGTTATTGTCCATGTCCTCCACGCCAATAATCTTTAGGGTTTTATTCAAATGTTTTTGTTGTCCCCAAAAGGGACAGTTCAGTTTACACCTAAAACAGCTGAACACTTTTGTCAACGTCTGTTATTTCTGCATGGATTACATTCGGTTGGTGATTGCCTCCATGGAACAGGGGGACTTCCTCTCCTCAGTGGATATACCTGGCATGTCCTCATTTGTCCGTCCCACCAGCGCTTACTAAGATTTGCAGTTCTAACTGACCACTACCAGTTTGTGGTCCTCCTGTTCGGCCTTTTTACGGCCCCGATGGTTTTCATTCTTTCTGTGATCATGGTGCTTCTTCGTTCGAGGGAGATTTCAGTCGTTCCCCAACTGGACGATGTCCTCATCAAGTCCCGTCCCGGGAGGACAAACTGACCATCCTACAAATTACTCTGGAGAACCTAACTCATTTTGGATGGATTGTTCCACCAATCCAAATCCGGCCTGACTATCCTGGGAATGATGTTCAACACCGACTCGGCTCAGGTGTCCTTCGTGTGGAGAAACTGTTTAACCTGCAGCTGGGATTCCACGCTCTGCAGTAGGGCAGTCCCACCTCTCTGCACTTTTGTATAAAGGTTTGTCCCAGTGGAACCGCCTCCGGATTCCCTAGGCCAACGGATCCTTCTTCTAGACCATCCGCCAGTCTCTTCTCTGGTGGCTCTCTTCCCCGGCGATCCTCAGGACCACTTCTTTCTCCCACTCGGCTGATAGATCCTCTCCACGGACGCCAACCTCCGGCCTTCAGGGTTGGGGACGAGCCTTCCAGAATCCCATGGCCTCTGGTCCCACCAGGAAGTCATTCTCCCCATCAACATTTTCAAACTGAGGGCAATTTTCCTCTGTCTCAGTCACTGGATGACTCTTCTGGCCAGCAGTATGGTCCGTGTGCAGACAGACAATGTAATGGCAGTACCCTCAATCACCAAGGCGGCAATGGTGGAAACATCCAAGATTCTGGAATCTTCCACCCGAGTTTACAGTCGCTATGTTTAACGACGTGGCTTAAAGTGCTGAAAGTGAGGCTTATTGCATCCGGTGATCCAAACCTTGTTAAAGGCCCGGAGGACCCGCATTTATCACTGAATTTGGAAGACGTATCTGCGGTAGTGTGAAGATTGGCATCTTGCTCCCTTGGTTTTCTCCTTGCCCAGGCTCCTGGCAATCCCCCTAGGAAGGGTTGAATCGTGTGCTTGCCCTCAGTTCTCTTAGGGGGCAGGTATCTGTGATGTCTGCTTTTTTTTGGTATCTAAATCCGATATCTGAATTTATTTGTATTGGTTTCCCACGCAGTGCCCCCTATCAGCTCTTAACTACATCTTGGGTTCTGACTCGTTTTGAACCTCTTTGTGAGATTTCATTGCACCTGCTCACCTAGAAGGTGGTGGTCCATGTGGTGGTGACCTCTATCAGGAGGGTTTCCGAGCTGACAGCCCTATCTTGTTGTCCTTCGTATTTTACTTTCCATCGAGGTGAAGTCGGTGCTCCACACAGTGCCCTCTTTTTTGCCCAAGATGGTTTCCTTCTACCTTAACGAGGATATCGTTTTGCCGTTCTTCCGCCCATTACCAGTGCATCTTAAGGAACGCTCTCTTCATAATTTTGGATGTGGTCCGGATAGGTTCTAACTATCGGTCACTTCTTCCTTTTTCAACACTCTGATGCCTTGTTCGTGGTACCGGAGGGTCCGAGGAAGGGCTTTGCGACCTCTATGGCTAGAATCATTCTATGGCTTCGGTAGACTATTCGCAAGGTCTACCGGCTCACAGGGAAGAAACCCCTGTTCCGGAATACTGTCCATTCCAGTAGGAATGTGGGAAGTGCGCCATTAGGCTTCGGCTCTTAAACTCTGCAAGGCGGCTTCCCAGTCATATTTGCACACATTAACCTTATTTTACAAGGTGCATACCTTTACGTCTGCAGATGCTTCCCTTGGTTGAAAGGTGTTGCGGGCATCTATGGAATAGATTTTGGTTCTTTTCGTTGCCAATCATGGGGACTGCTTTGGGACGTCCCATAGTCTTTGTCCCAAAACGAGACAAATGAAAAAATAGGACTTTTTTTGAGCACTCACTGTAAAATCTAATTATTGTCCAGTTCATTGGGGGACACAGCTCCCACCCTTTTTTGTTATGAAGTTCATAATGTTGTCCATCAGACTTTGTTTTTTTCTGCTGATATTGTACTTTTACCTTGTGTTCTGCTTCACCTACTGCTTCTGAACAGACTGACTAGCTCAGTGCCTGTAGGAGGGGCCTACGCTTTTTTATTCTTAGTATCACGCCTCATATTGCCAACATAGTCCCCAATAGCCTAGACGAGAAAAGTACTTTACGATGATTACTTAAAAAATCCTATTTTGTTACCATTGTATCTTATTTCTAGGGGGGTGGAGCTGTGAGGGGCTGTTGCGCACCTCTGGTGCTGCTCATTTTGTGGAAAAACAGTAGATGATGGTCTACTATTTAGCCTATAGTTTGAGTATCCAGTGATGTTTGTAGGCTTGAAATTGTCTATAGGCATTCAAGGTACTCATTTACATGTTTTTAATTTTTGAAACACAGATCTGCAGAATCGAGTAGTATAGATATAATAATTGAGAATATTTGCTTTTAAAACAGTTGTGCTCAGAAATGTGACTAGTTTAGTTTGGGATCAAATTTAATATATTATTGCATGTAAAGCACATATAAAACCATCAAACTACATTCATTTTTAATTATGTATTTTCCTGTGGTGATGCAATTATTTTTTTAGTATATATTTTCATGCTTTTTCATTACTGTTGTATGCTATCTCCTTGTGCAGGATATATATCATAACGTGGAATGTTGGCTGTTCTGTGCCACCTTCAGATCTCACCAGTCTTCTTTGCCTTAATGCTGGAGATGGCAATACTGATATGTTTATTATTGGGTAAGAAAATATCCTTTTCACCTATCCATTTAACTTTACAATGATGAAACTTAATATATGTGGCCACCAGTTGCATCAACCTGCTCATACCATTTCTTTACAGGTTACAGGAAGTAAATTCCATGATAAATAAGCGCCTAAAGGATGCCCTGTTTTCAGATCAGTGGAGTGAAGTGTTTATGGATGTCTTGAGCCCCTTCAGCTATGTGCTGGTGAGATCTGGAGCAGAAGAGCATATAGATTAAATGTATTCTCTCTGTGTATATGTTTTCAATTTATTTCTGTTTATTGGTGTACTTGCGGCATACACACTTAGGCCGGATTCAACGAGCGTGTGCATTTGCGCACGCAAAAAACGCTGCGTTTTGCGCGCGCAAAAGGCACTTGACAGCTCATTGTGTCAGTCCCGTATGATGCGCGGCTGCGTGCTTTTCGCGCAGCCGCCATCATTATGACACTCCGTTTGGATGTTTGCAAACAGAAAAGCATGTGATGCTTTTCTGTTTTCATTCATCCTTTTCACAGCTGTTGCGCGAATAACGCTGGTCGCACGGAAGTGCTTCCGTGTGGCATGCGTGGTTTTCACGCACCCATTGACTTCAATGGGTGCGTGATGCACGAAAAACGCTCAAAGAACGGACATGTCGTGACTTTGACGCAGCGGACCAACGCTGCGTAAAAAACACACACATGTCTGCACGGCCCCATAGACTAATATAGGTCCATGCGACGCTCGTGAAAATCGCGCGCGTTGCACGGACGTATATCCCGTTCATCTGAATAAGCCCTTAAAGGGGTTTTCCAGCCAGTAAAAATTGATGCCATATCCTCAGGATAGACCATTAATAGCTGATGGGTCTGCGTCCAACTCCCGGGACCCCCTGCGATCAGCTGTTTTAAAGGGGGTGCAGCGCTCGTACGTGCACTGCTTCCCATTAATCTCCTCTTTTTCACTGTGAATCTTCAACACGCATTTAGCGGCGACTCACAGGTAATGCAGCCTTTTCTCCCATTCACTTCCCGACCCATCAGCTATTGATGGCCTATCCGGAGTGTAGGCCATATATTTTTACTGGCTGGAAAACCTCTTTAATGGAAACTGATAACTAATCAGAGAATTAATATAATTGGGTTCCATTTGATGTCTGAGTTTTCTAGAAAACGACCAAAAATGTTAGGCACACTGGCTACAAGGTCAATTGCATTTGTTCAGCGGTAGGATTCTTTATTACTTTAAGTTATCTGAAGTAAGAAATTATGCATTATAGCCGCCAACTGTACATAATCCCTAGGGACAGTCACAGGTTTTTTTTAGGGGTTTTCTCCATAAACAACATTTGTCTCTCAATTTTGGTTTTGGCATGCCAGCAATGTAATGCATTTTATATAATGGATGTATGTTAGCACTGGCTTAAATTATGCACTGTAATTTGTCCAGAAAGCTAATTACTAGTAAATTATAAAGGATAAAAGATTTACAGTATAATATACATGATTTTGCTTTACATTTATTTATAAGCAGTAATGCACATTTTTTGGACGTGTACGCACCTGTTAGTGAAACTCACACAGTAGTTGTTTTCTTGATAAAAATGTACTTTGGTACTAGACAAAATACAGCCAGCTAAAGTTCACATCATGTTTTGGCTTTGTATTGGAGGTTTACGTCAGGGTGACATATACCTCTAACTAATGGCCAAAACGTATCCCACTGTATGGCATACAGTGGAATACGTCACCCGGGGACTGGCTTTGGGAAAACTCTTAAAGTCACTGTCCATATATGGACAGTGACGTCAGGAGTACCCTTAGGTATACGTTCAACGTATACCTGTAATTGATGCCATACAGTGGCATCCGTCACCCATAGGCTCCCATGTTAAAAAACGTATACTGTGCCGTAAACTTTTTTTTTTGTGGGATTCCTCAAGATGGAATAGCATTGTCTGCTATGCTATTCCATCCTTTAAAAAAAAAGGTATACCAGCCTAACGTAGACCAAAAGAACACTATTTTGGCCTCCGTCGGGATAATAGAGCCCTATAAACACGCTTATCATGTATGTTAGGAGCTTTCCCAACGTACACAATAAACATAGGGCAATAACATGATGTGAATGGGGCCTAACATGTACCAAATAACATGTGTCACCTACACTAAGAGAAGGCGTCTATATTGTGAACTGTGCATATAACATGCAAATAAGCGATTCTTCATTTATATCATGATGACTGTATTAAAACCATAGGAGTCCGTCCTGAGCAGAATTTCTCTCATTACTAGTTTGTCCCTGTTCCTGGGTAACCTGTTAAAGAACAAAAAAAAACACTCATTAGCATTTAGCTGTTATATGCATTGGCAGAGTGTAATAACTTGCTGCTCTAACTGGATTTGTATTGATGTATTAACTTGCTTGATAAAAGCAAATCGGTCCATAAAGTAGATAAGGTTGAATCAGAGCTCTGTACATTGTTTATATATACAGTATTTGCTGCAAGGCTTTTAAAATGGACAGGTTTATAATTAATAATCATCATATTTAACAACATACCTTATTTTCTTTTTCTAAGTTTTAAATTACTGTCTTCCTTTTTGTCATAGGTCAGCTCTGTGCGGATGCAGGGTTGTCTTTTGTTGGTGTTTGCAAAGTATTTCCATCTGCCCTATCTACGTGATGTACAGACTGATTGCACAAGGACTGGCTTAGGGGGCTACTGGGTCAGTATACTGCTGTAGGCAGCTAGGCCCCATGCACACGACCATAGAATTAGTCCGTAATTGCGGGCCGTAATTACGGTCAGCAATTACTGACCCATTCATTTCTATTGATCACGGACACCTTCCTGTATATTTACAGGAAGGTGTCCGGGCTGTAGAAAGCCTCCACAAAAGATAGGACATGTCCTATCGTTTGCTTTTACGGACCATGCTCGCATACTTTGTGTATGGGAGCATAAGCCGAAAATGCGGGTGGCTGTCCACGGCAGGCCGTGCCCGCAATCGCGGACCGTGATTATAGGCACGGCCGTGTGCATGAGGCCTTAGGCATGTGGCACACCACAAAAATATGAAAACATTTTGAGGTCTGTGTTGTGGGCTGTATATTGTTCTGTATTCCACAGGGGCAATACAGTTCATTATAAGGGTATGTTCATGCGTAGTGACCAAAAACGTCTGAAAATACGGAGCTGTTTTCAGGCGAAAACAGCTCCTGATTGTCAGACGTTTTTGTAGCAACTCACGTTTTTCGCAGCGTATTTTACGGACGTTATTGGAGCTGTTTTTCAATGGAGTCAATGAAAAATGGCTCCAAAATCGTCCCAAGAAGTGATGCGTAAAATAACACCTCGTGGGAACAGAACACCGTAAAACCCATTGAAAGCAATGGGCAGATGTTTGTAGGCGTAATGGAGCCGTTTTTTCAGGCGTAATTCGAGGCGTACAACGCGTGTGAACATACCCTAAGGCTGGGTCCACACGACCTATTTTCAGAGGTAATGGAGGCTTTTTACGCCTCGAATTACGTCTGAAAAAACGGCTCCAATACGTCGGCAAACATCTGCCCATTACTTTCAATGGGCTTTACGATGTTCTGTGCAGACGAGCTGTCATTTTACGCGTCGCTGTCAAAAGACGGCTCGTAAAATTACAGCCTCGTCAAAAGAAGTGCAGGACACTTCTTGGGACGTTTTTGGAGCCGTTTTCTCATAGACTCCAATGAAAACAGCTAAAAAAACGGCTGTAAAAAACGCTGCGAAAAACGCGAGTTGCTCAAAAAACGTCTAAAAATCAGGGGCTGTTTTCCCTTGAAAACAGCTCTGTATTTTCAGACGTTTTTTGTTACGCGTGTGAACATACCCTAAGGCTGGGTTCACACGACCTATTTTCAGACGTAAACGAGGCGTATTATGCCTCGTTTTACGTCTGAAAATAGGGCTACAATACGTCGGCAAACATCTGCCCATTCATCTGAATGGGTTTGCCGACGTACTGTGCAGACAACCTGTCATTTACGCGTCGTCGTTTGACAGCTGTCAAACGACGACGCGTAAAAATACAGCCTCGTCAAAAGAAGTGCAGGACACTTATATACATTATATGCAGGGCACTTCTTTCAGACGTAATTTGAGCCGTTCTTCATTGAACTCAATGAAGCACAGCTCAAAATTTACGGCTGTCAGAGAAGCCTCGCAAAATGCGAGGAGGAGGAATTACGGCTGAAACGAGGAAGCTGTTTTCTCCTGAAAACAGTCTGTCATTTCAGCCGTAAAAGCCTGCTACCGTGTGCACATACCCTTAGGGTATGTTCACACGCTTAACAAAAAACGTCTGAAAATAAGGAGCTGATTTCAGACAAAACAGCCTCTGATTTTCAGGCGTTTTTGAAGCTGAAAATTAAATTTGGAGCTTCTTTTGAGGCTTCTTTTGAGCCGTCTTTTGAGGCGTTTTTCATAGTGTTCAATGGAAAATCAGCTCCAAAAAACGCCCCAAGAAGTGACATGCACTTCTTTTTACGGAGCGGCTTTTTACGCTCCGTTTTTTGAAACCGAGGCGTAAAAAGACTCCCGTATGAACTAAATGCTTTTTTTCCCATTGATTTCAATGGGCAGATGTTTGTAGGCGTTCAGCTTCCGTTTTTTCAGGCGTTTTTCGAGGCATAAATGCCCCAAAATACGCCTGAAAACACTGCGTGTGAACATACCCTAAGACATATGAGTTAACATGCTGCAATTTTTTAGTGTGTGTGCGCACCAATTAAAAAAAAAAACCCTTAGGGTATGTTCACACGTGCACGTCCGTTACGGCTGAAATTACGTAGCTGTTTTCAGAAGAAAACCGCTCCGGAATTTCAGACGTAAAGGCAAGTGCAGGCGTTTTTCGCAGCGTCCATTACGGACGTAATTGGAGCGTTTTTTCTATGGAGTCAATGGAAAACGGCTCCAATTACGTCCCAAGAAGTGACAGGCACTACTTTGACCGTCTGCACAGAACATCGTAAAACCCATTCAAATGAATGGGCAGATGTTTGCCGACGCTTTCAAGCAGTATTTTCGGCCGTAATTCCAGGCGTAAAACGCCTGAATTACGTCCGTAAATAGTGCGTGTGAACATACCCTTATACCGCAGGTTCAGGGTATGTTCACACGCTAGACTAAAAACATCTGAAAATAAGGAGCTGTTTTCAAGGGAAAACAGCTCCTGATTTTCAGACGTTTTATGTGCCACTCGCGATTTTCGCTGCGTTTTTCGCAGCGTTATTTACGGCCCAAGAAGTGTCCTGCACTACTTTTTCGCGCCCATTTTTTACGCGTAAAAAACGCAGCGAAAAACACTCCGTCGGAACTGAACACCGTTTTCCCATTGAAATCAATGGGCAGATGTTTGGAGACGTTCTGCTTCCGATTTTTCGGCCGTTTTTCGGGGGTTTACGGCCATGTGAACATACCCTAACTGAAGCAATGATGTGCATGTTTTTATACAGAAGCATTCCAACTGTTTTATGGATTTGAATCACGCAGATCCAAAAATATGTGTGCATGCTGCCTTAGGCCTTATTCACGCGAACGTATAATACGTCCGTGCTACGCGCGTGGAAATCACGTGCGTCGCACGGACCTATGTTAGTGAATGGGGCCGTTCAGACTGTCAGTGAATTTCATGCAGCGTATGTGCGCTGCGTGAAATGCACGACATGTCCTATATTTGGCCGTGTTTCGCGCAGCACGCACCCATTGAAGTCAATGGGTGCATGCAAATCGCGCTCAGCACACGGAAGCACTTGCAGGTGCCGCACGTGATTCGCGCAACAGTAGTAAAATGAATGAATGCAAACAGAAAAGCACCACGAGTCATAATGATGCCGGCTGCACGAAAATCACGCAGCCGCTCACCATATGCTGATGACACATGGACCTTTTGCGCGGGCAAAACAAAGCATTATTTGCGCGCGCAAAACGGACACGTCCATGTGAATAAGGCCTTACTCATACAATTATATTCCTGCCTGTTTAGTATGTGTTGGTTTTTGCCTCATTTTTTCCTCCTCTTTTAGGGTAACAAAGGTGGAGTCAGCATTCGGTTATCTGTGTTTGGCCACATGGTGTGCTTTCTGAACTGTCACTTGCCAGCTCACATGGAAAATTCCGACCAGCGTGTAGACAATTTTGAGAGTATTCTGCAGCTTCAGCAGTTCCAGGGTCCTCTGGCGAATGGCGTTCTAGACCACGAGTAAGTTCCTCGTCTAAACTTAGGTTGAATGATTTGGCATTAAATTAGCTTTTCCCTTGTAATATATTTCCACAACTAAGGCTTTATTCAGACGAACGGGAAAAACGTCCGTGAAACGCGCGTGATTTGCCCGCGCGTTGCACGGACCTATATTAGTCTATGGGGCCGTGCAGACATGTCCGTGAAAAAAAGTCATGACATGTCCGTTCTTTGGGTGTTTTGCGCGAATCACGCACCCATTGAAGTCAATGGGTGCGTGAAAACCACGCATGTCGCACAGAAGCACTTCTGTGCGAACAGTGTGATTCGTGCAACAGCTGTCAAAAGGATGAATGAAAACAGAAAAGCACCACGTGCTTTTCTGTTTACAAACATCCAAATGGAGTGTCATAATGCTGCAGCTACACGGAGCTGTTAAGTGGCTTTTGCGCACGCAAAATGCCGCGTTTTTGCGTGCGCAAAAACGCCACGCTCGTGTGAATGATGCCTAAATCAAACTTTTGCCACCATAATGGGTAGTCATGTGAAGCAGTCACCTAGGGCACAACACTAACAAGTGGAGAATATTATAATCCATAACATTCTTAATTATTAGCTAGTTGAGACTGTGCTCATCTGATTACTGCTTATGAGCGACTGATATGGCTCTTTTTGGTACATTTTAGTCAGTTCTTCTCTGCTACTAAAGGAAGTATTATGAGGTAAATAAAGTCTCTGATGCACCAATAAAGTTATTTCACCAAGTAAAAAAGATCTGGTTCTGTTCTTTTTAAAATGAATTTGACACAATTTTAGAAAGATCTTCCATTTTATGCTCTTTCGAAATCACATCAGTGGCAGCTATTGGTTGAGAGGCTTCACATAGTCTCAGCCACCGCCCTTTAGTGCTGAAAGGAGTCAAGGCCATTACTACGTGGTCCCTCTTAGGGTATTTGCACACGGTAGCAGACTTTTACGTCTGATTAGACAGACTGTTTTCAGGAGAAAACGGCTGCCTCGTTTCAGCCGTAATTCCTCCTGCTCGCATTTTGCGAGGCTTCTCTGACAGCCGTAAATTTTGAGCTGCTCTTCATTGAGTTCAATGAAGAACGGCTCAAATTACGTCTGAAAGAAGTGTCCTGCACTTCTTTTGACGAGGCTCGCCTCGTTTACGTCTGAAAATAGGTCGTGTGAACCCAGCCTAAGGCTTGCTCTCACTTTAACTTGAAGGAGTTGTCTGCTTTGGACAATCGCTACTTGTTAGAAGCTGTTTCCTGACGATAAACTACAAATCACAAAGTGTCCACTGCCATGACCCCCAGGGATTAACTGTAATCTGTGGGTAAACCTTTCAGAAGTGTTCTATTTCCTTGAGCGCGCCACCACAGGGCAAATTAAGCATTACACATTGCTCATTCAAATGAATAGGTTGTCTGTGTAATGCAGGACAGGACATTTCCTCCAGAGCGAGAGACGCTCTTTGTAACGGCTCTCCTCTCTGGCCAAGAGATGAAGCTCCTGAACAGGAGAACTCTCTATTAACTGGTTCAGGACCCGGTACCGTCTAGCTATTTTTAGCACGCGTTAGTTAAACAGCTAGAACGTTTTTATTTGTTGGGCTAGTGATGTGATTTTTGCAAGGTTTTTTCGGGATCAATGCAGGTGTCTTTTTTTTATTTATTTTTTATGTTTTAGCTCATATTTTCTGGTAAGAATATAGTGTTATCCTAAAATAGACTTTTTATTTGTGATCGTCATTGTCTACTGTAAACTTTGATATATTACAGGCAGGGGCGTAACTAGGAAAGACTGGGCCCCATAGCAAACTTTTGACTGGGGCCCCCCCTCCCCTGGGTATCACACAACCCCCCCCCCCTTGTAGATAGTGCCTCCCTGTAGATTCCGCCACACAGCGCCCCCTGTAGATAGCACCATACAGCCCCCTGTAGATAACGCCATACAGCCCCCCTGTAGATAACGCCATACAACCCCCTGTAGATAACTCCATACAGCCCCCTTGTAGATAACGCCATACAGCGCCCCTGTAGATAACGCCATACAGCCTCCCCACTGCAGATAACGCCATACAGACCCCCTGTAGATAACGCCATACAGCCCCCCCTGTAGGTAACGCCATACAGTCACCAACCCCCCCCCCCCCCCCAAAAAAAATACATGTGTGATCGCTGGCAGCGATAAGGAGAACAGGGGACCGAAAGTCCCCCGAAGTTCTCCATGACAAACCTCGGACTTCCGGCGTCTGCGCAGTTCAATAAAAATGAAAGGAGCGCTGAT
Organism: Rhinoderma darwinii; assembly: GCF_050947455.1. NCBI lineage: Eukaryota > Metazoa > Chordata > Amphibia > Anura > Rhinodermatidae > Rhinoderma > Rhinoderma darwinii. The sequence continues at coordinate 421,116,100 of NC_134687.1, forward strand.
CACGCGTGCGCACAAGCGCGACCGGTGTGCAAGTAATTTTTATGGAGCTGCCGACAGACTCCGGAAGGCCGAGGTTTGTCATGGAGAACTTCAGGGGACTTTCGGTCCCCTGTTCTCCTTATCGCTGCCAGCGATCACACATGTATCCCCTCTCCTGTGGATAGGGGATGCATGTCTTTTGTTGGAACAAACCCTTCAGCGGCGTCGCGCTGTAGCAGCCATAGCAGCTGCTAGCTGAGCCTCCGGCCATGTGGGGGGGCCCGTGCCGGTGGGCGGCGCGGGCCCCTTCATGCTTCGGGACCCGTAGCAGCCGCTACAGCTGCTACAGCGGTAGTTATGCCACTGGCACCAGATCTGACATTATTCTTAGCCTGCCCCATATTCATCATATTTCTGTGCAAAGGCTCATGCATAGACCCTGAGGTGGCCTCAGTGTCCCAATGTTTCTGTATTCATTAGGGAACTGTATTCTCCCCTAAAAGCAATGCTTCTAGGCAGGGGCGTAACTAGGAAAGACTGGGCCCCATAGCAAAACGGCCTATAGTTTGTCCTACAAAAGACATGCATCCCCTATCCACAGGATAGGGGATACATGTGCGATCGCTGGCATTGATAAGGAGAACGGGGGACTGAAAGTCCCCCGAAGTTCTCCATGACTAACCTCGGACTTCTGGCGTCTGCGCAGTTCAATAAAAATGAAAGGAGCGCTGGTCACGCATGCGCACAAGCGCGACCGGCGCTCCATTCATTTCTACGGAGCTGCCGACACAGACCCCGGAAGTCCGAGGTTTGTCATGGAGAACTTAGGGGGGACTTTCGGTCCCCCGTTCTCCTCATCGCTGGGCGTCCCAGCGATCCCACATGTATCCCCTATCCTGTGGATAGGGGATGCATGTCTTTTGTAGGAACAACCCCTTCAGTGGCGTCGCGCTGTAGCAGCCATAGCGGCTGCTAGCGGAGCCTGCGGCCATGGTGGGGGCCGTGCTGGCGGGTGCCACGGGCCCCCTCATGCTGCAGGCCCCGTAGAAGTCGCTACGGCTGCTATAGCGGTAGTTACGCCACTGCGTATAGGTTTGTACGGTGTAAAACTACAGCTCCCAGCATGGCCGGAACAATGGTAAGGATATGCTGGGAGATGCGGTTTAACAAAAAAAAAATCATACCACCATCATCTCGCTGCAGATCATACAGTGACTACAATACTGATTAGAGGCAGATTAATTTACATTAAGTGACTCACCGGTGACATCTCAGATTCTAGTTCTTTTCTTCTCCCTCCGGTTCAGACATCTATGATGGATTTCTCCCGGCCATGACCCATTTCTGCAGTTTTCCGTTTAGATGTCTTCAGCTTCTCAGTTTTAAAACATTTCTGCACCTATAAACAAAGTTAAAATTCTCAACACATCTAAATATAACTGTGTCACACACACACACACACACACACACACACACACACACACACACACCGTGCCCCCTGTAGATAGTGCCCACATATGGACTCCAGAGCTGCAAGGCAATAGCGCTAACCACTGAGCCACCGTGCTGCCCTACATATAGCTTCCCCTATAGTTAGTGCTCCACGTATAGCCCACCTCTGTAGATATTGTCCCACATATAGCCCACCCCTGTAGACTGTGCACTACATATAGCCACCCTGTTGCTAGTGCCCCACAGGTATCCCACCCCTGTATATAGTGTCCCACACATAGCCCACCCCTATAGAAAGTACCCTAAAAAATAGCTCCCCTATAGATAGTGCTCTACATATAGCCCACCCTTGTATAGTGTCTCACATATACTGCCCCACATATAGACCCCCCTGTAGATAGTGGCCCACATACAGACCTCCCCTGTAGCTAGTGCCCCACATATAGACCCCCCCTGTATATAGTGGCCCACATATAGACCCCCCTGTATATAATGGCCCACATATAGAGACCCCTGTATATAATGGCCCACATATAGAGCCCCCTGTATATAGTGGCCCACACCCCCACATATAGACCCCCCTGTAGCTACTGCCCCACATATAGACCCCCCTATATATGATAGGCCCCACATAAAGACGACCAACCCCCCCCCCCCCATTATAGATAATGCCATTCACATTTTTGAAGAAAAAAATAAATAAATTGCCATACTCACATGATCCCGTTCCCACGCTGTTCACTGGCGATGCAGACATGCTCTCTTCTGAGCATGTCTGCAGGAGCTGAACGAGCGTCCTCCAATGACGCTGATTGGCGGGGCAGAATGACTTGCCCCGCCAATCAGCACCTTCCAAGCATGGAAGCGGCGCGATGATGTCATCGCGCCGCTAGCCAATCAGTGTCATTGTAAGGCACTGGATGGTCAGGCACGGAACATGCCCGGCCATTCAGTGCTAACACATGTATTTGGCTGCCGCTAGCACTGGGGCCCCCTCCGGTGCTAGCGACACCTACAGGCATGATGAGAGGGCCTGTGTAAGGCTCGGCGGCGCGGGCCCCACAGTAGCGGCGCTACCGCTGTAGCAGCCGTAACGGCTGCTAGCGGCGCCACCGGGCATTTGGGTGGGCGTGTCGGCTGGCGGCACGGGCCCCCTCAAGCCCCGGGCCCCGTAGCAGCCGCTACTGCTGCTACCGCGGTAGTTACGCCACTGATTACAGGTCTATTTTAGTGTAATTGGGTCAGGGCTAGCGTTACAACAATGATTAGCTGGGGGAGCATTTCTTTTAGAAGCGTATTATATGTGTAATTTTTATTTAATAATGTTTTACGTTTTGTTTTGCTTTTATTTTTTATTATTACGGCCTGTTCCTCCAAAGGTCAGAAAAAAGCTTTGGGGGATTTTATTATTCCATTAAATTTTTTTGCCACTTTTTTACTGTAAGGGTATGTTCACACGTCTTAACAAAATACGTCTGAAATTACGGAACTGTTTTCAGGCTAAAACAGCTCCTGAATTTCAGAGGTTTTTGCAAGTGCACGCGTTTTTCGCGGCGTCCATTACGGACGTAATTGGAGCTGTTTTTCAATGGAGTCAATGAAAAACGGCTCCAATTACGTCCCAAGAAGTGATATGCACTTCTTTGAGGCGGGCGTCTTTTTACGCGCCATCTTTTGACAGCGACTCGTAAAAATACACCTCGTCTGAACAGAACATCGTAAAACCCATTGAAATCAATGGGCAGATGTTTGCAGACGTATTGGAGACGTTTTTTCAGGCATAATTCGAGGCGTAAAACGCCTGAATTACGTCTGAAAATAGGTCGTGTGAACATACCCTAACTGGCACCTCACAGCAGGGAAATCGGCCATATTATAGTGACTATTGTCACTGTTAGGGCTGTTCTGAGTCGTGTTAGACCCAGCAGCAGCCTCCTACTACCGGCATCCTGGCAATCATGTGATTAGTCAGATGAACACCGGGACCAATAAAGGCAGTGGCGCCAATAATGGCAGCGGATACTCTATTCTATACACAGTGCTCATTGAGCGCTGTGTACGTGAGTACAGAGAAGACAGAAGTGGTGAAAAACGCTTCTGTCTTCTCTCCAGGTCTCTGCCATTCTCTGACTGCCGGGTACCCGACATTTATATTAATACATATATATATATATATATATATACACACACTACTGTTCAAAAGTTTGGGGTCACCCAGACAATTTTGTGTTTTCCATGAAAACTCACACTTATATTTATCAAATGAGTTGCAAAATGACTAGGAAATATAGTCAAGACATTGACAAGGTTAGAAATAATGATTTTTATTTGAAATAATAATTTTCTCCTTCAAACTTTGCTTCCGTCAAAGAATGCTCCATTTGCAGCAATTACAGCATTGCAGACCTTTGGCATTCTAGCTGTTAATTTGCTGAGGTAATCGGGAGAAATTTCACCCCATGCTTCCAGAAGGCCCTCCCCCAATGTCTGTGTGCTTTTGCCCATATTAATCTTTTCCTTTTATTAGCCAGTCTCAGATATGGCTTTTTCTTTGCCACTCTGCCCTGAAGGCCAGCATCCCGGAGTCGCCTCTTCACTCTAGACGTTGACACTGGCGTTTTGCGGGTACTATTTAATGAAGCTGCCAGTTGAGGACCTGTGAAGCGTCTATTTCTCAAACTAGAGACTCTAATGTACTTGTCTTGTTGCTCAGTTGTGCAGCGGGGCCTCCCACTTCTCTTTCTACTCTGGTTAGAGCCTGTGTGTGCTGTCCTCTGAAGGGAGTAGTACACACCGTTGTAGGAAATCTTCAGTTTCTTGGCAATTTCTCGCATGGAATAGCCTTCATTTCTAAGAACAAGAATAGACTGTCGAGTTTCACATGAAAGCTCTCTTTTTCTAGCCATTTTGAGAGTTTAATCGAACCCACAAATGTAATGCTCCAGATTCTCAACTAGCTCAAAGGAAGGTCAGTTTTATAGCTCCTCTAAACAGCAAAACTGTTTACAGCGGTGCTAACATAATTGCACAAGGGTTTTCAAGTGTTTTCTAATCATCCATTAGCCAGTTAGCAAACACAATGTACCATTAGAACACTGGAGTGATGGTTGCTGGAAATGGGCCTCTACACACCTATGTAGATATTGCATTAAAAACCAGACGTTTGCAGCTAGAATAGTCATTTAGCACATTAACAATGTATAGAGTGTATTTCTGATTAATTTAATGTTATCTGCATTGAAAAAAAACTGTGCTTTTCTTTCAAAAATAAGGAAATTTCTAAGTGACCCTAAACTTTTGAACAGTAGTGTGTGTGTGTGTGTGTATGTATGTATGTATGTATGTATATATATATATATATATATATATATATATATATATATATGTACACACACGTACATGTACAGTGGACAGTGCTAAACCGGTTAACTCAGAATTCCCTAATAAGGTATATGAAGATGAGTTTTCTAAACTAGACAGCCCCTTTACGGTCACAGCGCTTCTCCCATGCGTGCCACTTAGGAGTCTGTTGTGCAGACTTATGACACAGTGACTGAGTAGTGAGTAATGCTGAGGGCAATGGATTCATATGCAAAGGTGACACCTGCATTACTGCTGCCTTGTGCACATCACCTATTTTCATCTTGGAAAACCCCTTAGACGCCTTTGCATAATTCAAAGTTCCACGGACATCAGTTTGAAGGCTCAAGGACCAAGCAGAACTTTGGTTTCTGGGTAGAAAAGGTTCAGTCACAATGTCTCACTAGTATAATGCAATGAAATGTCAACTGGGCTAGAAGCAAACATATGAAAATAAGTTATTCTGGGCACAATAGGAGATCTCAGAACAGGTTTCTAGGGTTATACAAATGTATGCAAACACATGTACACAGTGTCACGATGGGTGCGTGGACCCACTGGGCCGTACCGCCGTAGCAGGATTGCAGCCCACCAACAGGATATCAAGTCAAAGTCTATAGTTTGAATAAGGGTATCTGTGTTAACGTCATACCGTAGCAATGGTAGGCTTGGATGGGATCTTGGCAGCAGGCAGACACCAGGTGCGGTGTAACACGGATGGAGTAGTATACAGCACAACACGACTCCAACTCTCTGGCACAGGAACAAGGTAGCACGGGATACAGGTAGCAGGTACGGGAACACTGGGAACTGGAAAACACTAAGGGACCATTTGCAAAGACTAACACAGGTAAACACAACAACGCTCAATGAAGGAAGGAGCAGGGCCCTTCTTATAGTCCAGGGTGATTATGGGCTAATTTGATATACAATTCAGGTGCGCGCGCTGGCCCTTTAAGGCTGGACACGAGCGTGCGCGCGCACCCTATGGGACACAGCATAGTGAAGCGGAAATGAGTGCTGGCGTCTCCTGAGTAGGAGATAGGGGCCAGTGCTCACTGATCCATTGCTGCGACCGTCGTGGGGGGGGGGGAAATCCCGATGGCCCGCGGCCATGGGTGTCACACAGTCACATCAAAGCATCTCTTTATTCAAAGGAGACTGCCACAGAAGTGCAGGTACAGTAGGTGTATGACATTTATGTGCTCCTACTTTTAGACGGGGATCTTAGGACATGTTTTAAGAAACCCTATAATATCTATGGTGGTCTTAAAAGTCTGTGAAAATTCAAGTTTTACCCTACATATTCTTAAAGTGTAGCTAAACGTTCAACAAAATTCTGATGTGTCATATTGACACGTCAGAGGTTTTGATTGGTGTGGGGGTCCGATACCTGGGACCCCCAAAAATCGCTAAAACTAAGAGACAGAAGTACTCGTGTGAGCACAGAGCCGCTTAGTCTATGAGCCCGCACACCGCTACATCGGCTTTCCGGAAAAAGCCGAACAGAAACAAAGTGGCTAACGCTCACACGAGCGCTTCAGCCGCTTCGTTTTAGTGATTGGTGGGGGTCTCAGTGCTCCGACCCCACCAATCAAAACTTCTGACATGTGTCAAGTTTGTTGAACGTTTAGTTAGCCTTTAATATAAAACAAGCACTGTATTTTCTTATCTGATCCATAGTATATTTATTTTCATTTTTGTGTGTGATTTTACTGTGCTTAATACATTTACTGTTTAAAATGTGCCAATATTCTGTTGCACATGCCCTGCTCCACAGTTGTCAGCTGTTTTAGACACTTTTTTGCACCAAAAAGAGGGCATAGCTTAGTGGAAAGTGGGTGTTGCTTAAAATTCTGTACAAAATTTGGCGCAAAAACAACAAACTGCCGTAAACTAAGCTAACTAATAGTATATATAAGGAAAAGAAAAATGTCTACAATGTCTAGCAAGATGCGGCAAATTTATCATGCAGAGTGCACCACTTTGATAGATTTGTTGCATCTTCTGACTGCCTGGTCTAAGTTTACTCTGTCCAGGTATAAGACAGCATTAGTAAATCTGCCCCAATGATTTTTTGTTTCTGTTCATGTGATTTCAGCCTGGTGTTCTGGTTTGGAGACCTAAACTTCAGAATAGATGATCTAGACCTGTATTTTGTGAAGTCTGCTATCCAGGGCAACAAGCTTTCTTTGCTTTGGGAGAAAGATCAGGTGAGCGTACATGGGTAGAAAATGCCTAAAATGCTGGTATGTAAACAGGCACTGGTGATACATATGTGACTGAGTATGAGCAAGAATTACATTTTGCCAAAAGGAAACCCCTAGAAAGTTCAGGTGATTCAAGTCCACCAGAGCCTCTCTTACGGAGCAGCTCTCCATTTAGCGGGGCCCCCTCTCTATGACGTCCTAAAATCTGTGTGAGTGTTAGGGCTCATTCAGCGTGTATCCCGTCCGTGTAACGGCCGTATTTCAACGGAGAGTGTGAAGGGTCTGTGAAAAAATAGGACATGTCCTATTTTGTAGCGCTCCACGCATCCCTCCATAGACTCTAGTTTATGGGGGATGCGTTATCACGCGTCCCGCACGGGTGCACCTCGGACATGAAAAACGGTAGTTTTTCACGTCCAAGGTTTGTTACGTTCGTGTGAATGTTGCCTTAGATGGACAATAAGCCCATTACAACAGTAGTTTCTTTTAACAGTCTACGAGTCTCTGCTATGGCCTTTATATACTGTTTGATTGAAGATCAAATATTGATATGTTTACATATTTGGAAAAATGTTATACCCTCTTTTCTCATGACTGTATGTCAGAGGACAACCATTTACTCCACACAAACAATAACAATAATTTTTTGTGTCAACAATTAATTTTCAACAACAATAAACAATACTTTTATTACTTTTCCACATAACCGTGCTTTTGTGTCCGCAATTTATCTGCATTTTTGCGTACAAATTGCGGACCCATTCATTTCTATGACCCCATTCACACAATCCCTGTGGGGGCGACAAAATCCGGGCCTCAAAAACTTAGGACAACTCCTTTTACGGTCCGGATATGCAGGTTCACAAACTGGTGACAACAGTTTTTTTCTGTTGCGGATCCGTGAATGCTGTTGATACACAGATGCACAATTAAAAGTTTTTTTGTGGACATATGGACCACAACGGATCGGTGGTTTTACGGCCCACAAAACCACTACGGTTGTGTGCACAAGACTTTTTTAATTGACGATTTTGTGCTGTTTTAATTGGGCTGCTATTGTTAAGATCACATTGAATTGTTTAAATTGTACTGATAATCTGTTCATATCTACTGTAAATGTCTTTTAAAGTGAACGTTAAAGAGGCTCTCTCACCACATTATAAGTGGCCTATCTCCTACATAAGGAGATCGGCGCTATAATGTAGGTGACAGCAGTGCTTTTTATTTAGAAAAACTATCTATTTTAAAACACTTTATTAGCAATTTTTAGCTTTATGCTAATGAGTTTCTTAATGCCCAAGTGGGCGTGTTTTTACTTTCGACCAAGTGGGCGTTGTACAGAGGAGTGTATGACGCTGACCAATCAGTGACCAATCGGCCTCATGCACTCCTCTCCATTCATTTACACAGCAGCATCACGTTCTTACTAGAACACGATGTGCTGCCACATACACAGACATTAATGTTAATCAAGTGTCCTGATAATTAATATACATTACATCCAGCCAGGACGTCATGTGTATGGCTGGAGGTAATATATATTAATTATCAGGACACTTGATTAACGTTAATGTCTGTGTATGTGGCAGCACATCGTGTTCTAGTAAGAACGTGATGCTGCTGTGTAAATGAATGGAGAGGAGTGCATGAGGCTGATTGGTCAGCGTCATACACTCCTCTGTACAACTCCCACTTGGTCTAAAGTAAAACACGGCCACTTGGGCATTAAGAAACTCATTAGCATAAAGCTAAAAATCGCTAATAAAGTGATTTAAAATAGTGATGCTTTTTATTTAGAAAAACTGTCATCTACATTATAGCGCCGATCTCGTTATATAGGAGATAGGACACTTATAATGTGGTGACAGAGCCTCTTTAACCTTTTAATGTGATGTCGTTTTTATTTTCACCATTCTGCGCTGAGTCATTTCTCAGTATATCTTTATAGGGGTCAGAGGTAAAATTTTCGATAGAGATCCCAATCCCTTTTGTAGACATATATTTAAATGAGAAACATCTCGCTGTCTGCAGCCATCTCTAGAGGGAGTTTAGCAGCTTATTGCGTAGTGGTTTATTATTGTAAACAGCTCTATTCAGGTATTTTGGAGCTCATTATCAGAAAATGGAACTCTTTCTGCTCTAAAGATACTGTATATTAGGAAATAAATGATCACACAATATTAGATCTATTTAAATGTAAAAAAATAAAGTTCAATTAACTTTAACCACTTCCCACAGAATTAGTGGGCGGTATATGCTGTGTCTACACGATCACCAGTGGGATTGTGGCTGCAATTGACAGCCGCTGTAACGGAGAAAATTTAGCTCCCATGTATTTAATCCCCATTGTATTGCTATCAGTTCTGAGGCTCCATTGTCCTGTGCTCATCAGCCCCAACATCACGTTCTCTGTGGCTGATGGTTAATTACTGACAGGTCAAATTAAAGGGGCTGCCTGGGATCAAGGAAGGGAAATTGCATAAAATAATGAAATCATAAAATACCTTTTAAATCCCCTGCCGCTCCAGTCTTCCCCGCTGGTCTTTGTTTACTGAGCTGCAGTGATGTAAAGTCTACACACATGACCGCTGCAGCCACTGCTCAAGCCAGCGATTGGCTGCTGCGGTTACGTGTGTCAACGTGGCATAATCGCTGCAGCTCAGAAAACAAAGACTTGTAGGGAGCACCAGAATGGCAGCGCTGGAGTGGCAGGGGATTTAAATAGTCAGTAATGCTTATTTTATTATTTTATACAACCCACCTCCCCCTCATCTTGTTTTTCGCGATTCTGGATAACTGCTTTAAGGTGTCCAGGGAAGTACAGTATTAGTGACTGATAGGACAAACGCGGGTCAATGTTTTGCCTGGGATGAATTCTCCCATTGCCATTATTCCAGCAACAGGTAATTGACTAATGGTTGTATTATGTATATTTTATCTGGTCTATACACTTAGGATCTTTTTCTAGACATTAAACCTAGTTTATAGGAGCCATTACAACTTACATTTTGGACCTGATATCTTTATGTGACTGGGGTTATGGTTGATTTCAACCCAGCCTGTTTTTAATTATGTTTTTATTTTTTTGTATATGTTTTTTGGAAGGTGTATTATGTTCATATGTATGGAATAATAAAGATAAAATTTTCTAGATTATCTGGAATATTTTGTATATGTATTTTTGAGCTGGAACATTATAGGTCTTACCTATTAGTGACTGATAGGGCCTGTGCTTTTCAAAAACAAGTTTGTAGTTGCCTTTTTTTTAATGCATTCTGTGATTATAAAAAAATAATTCAAATGAAATGGTACCATATATATGTACCTGAAAAATGTATGTCTTGAAATATTATGTAAGTATGGCAGGTTCTTTTGTTTACTTCTCTTCTTGTTACTGTATATATTGCAAAAAGTAAAATTAAACCTAATAACTTAGCAAAGAAAGGGGGGCGTGGCTTGGCACGCAACGGGAGCAGTCGCATGACTTGAGAGCTCCGCTGTGGTCCCGTGCTATATTGATCCTGTGAATATCCTGATCGTTCCTTACCTTCATCATTATGTCCCGGAGATCCAGGCAGCAGTCGGGTGGTAAGAGTGGAGTTATGGGCCCCACGAGAGGTCAAACGGCCACGGAAAAGCTACAGAGCTATGCCCGGGAAGATATCAAAGATGGCGGCCGTGCTTCTCTGCAGCAGCGCTCAAAGGGCAGTGAGACGCCTGGCGGGACGACATCTTCCTCAGCGGTGGTGGAGGAGACAGAGCCGGAACCTACCCCGACGGAGGTGATGAATAAACTCCTGGCAGCCATATCAGCATGCAAGACCTCGCTGACCGGTAAGATGGAGGAGGTGAAAATTGATATAGGCCTCATCAGGCAGGATATGCAGGCCTTGAGAGAACGAGTGACGCATGTGGAGGATAGAGTGTCGGGGGTGGAAGACAGGATGGCGGCCATGCCACGTGCGATTACGGATCTGGAATCCATGGCGGAGTTATTAAAACAAAAAAATTATGATTTGGAAAATAGGCTGCGCCGGAATAATATCCGGATAATAGGAATGCCTGAGAAGTCGGAGGGCCAAGATCCGGGCGAATTCATATCTAAGTGGTTGAAAGAGATACTGCCAGATGCACCTTATTCGCAGGCCTTTGCAGTAGAAAGGGCGCACAGAGTGCCGGCAAGACCACCTCCACCGGGGGCCCCTCCGAGGCCGATGCTGGCCCGGTTGCTTAATTGTAACGACAGGGACATGATCCTACGTCAAGCACGCCGGCTGCAAGGAATTAAGTATAATGGCGTTGCTATATCCATATTCCCGGATTTCTCGGCTGATCTACAAAAGCGCCAAGCTACGTTTATGGCGGTGAAAAGGCGGCTGAGGGATCTCAATATCCCATATTCTATGGCGTATCCTGCAAGGCTGCGGGTAGTGGATAACGACCGTTCTATCTTTTTTAACTCTCCGCTGGAGGCCGACGATTGGGTGAGAGGGAAGAGATCGCCCCGCCGTGTGTGATCCCTTTGGAGGGTGAGGATGGAAAGTGCTGGAATTTAAAGATGATGCTGGAGTTCCTCATGCGCCTGATGCAGGCTAAAAGGTTTCTTTTTGCTGGTTGATCTCCTGTGTTTAAGGAGGGATTCCAATGTTACGGTACACCCAACTTGAAGACTTATCCGGCGGGTGGATAGATCCGGAGGCCCTGAAAAGGGTCATTCTTATCCTCCCCATTTCATTTGAATGGACTGCCGGGACTATCAATCTGTTACCATTCTGTTCACGGAGCTTGGCCTATAATGGGAAGGAGTGATCCGGCCGAAGTGAAGAAGGGGTCTCAGTTGAGAAATCGCAGGAGAGATCCTGGTATCTGCGCAGGAAGCATATTGCGGTTAAATATTACTGATGTATTGTTTACACTGCTGATTGATTTATAGTCCTCCTGTACGAATTTATGGAAAGGGCTTAAGATGTAATGTGATGTTTGAAGATGCAGATAGGGAAGGATACGTTAACACTGCCTAATAGCATGGGGCCTTCCCCGTTACTCTTTGGTGCCACGAGGAGGGCATGATTCGGCAATGGCCTATGTGTCATCTCGCATTGCCGATACAATTTACTGTTTATATGTTAGTTCTGTCGTTTATGTTTTCAACGCCGTATTTAGGCGAAATTATACTCATTTATGAATTCAAATGTCTAAAAAGTCATACAGTGCAAAGAAGGTGGGGAAAGGTCGCTAGGGAAAGTATATTGGTATTATGCAGGAGTCGGGAGCCATCTTCCCTCCGAGGCAGACATAGTTTCCGGGCCCACTAATGGCGTCTATACCGATCGTGTCTTGGAATGTACGGGGGCTGGGTACCCCGAGGAAAAGGGCGGCCATTTTTGCATGTATCCGTAAATTTAATCCCTCTATAATATGTCTGCAAGAGACGCATTTAATCCCAGACAAAGCGAGATTATTGCGTAGACCTTGGATCCAATGGTCTTCACACTCTTTTCATACGTCCTACTCCCGGGGGGTATCTGTATTAATCCACAAATCTCTGAGGTGGGAAGCGGTCAAACTTAAAGTGGATAAGGAAGGTAGATATGTGTTTATACATGCTTACATCGACACTATACCATTTGTATTACTGGGCCTATATGTTCCTCCTCCGGCGAATACACAGATTTTACATGAGGCTGCCGCATTTGCTGCTGCTTATCCACAAGCTACGGTACTGGGCCTGGGGGACCTTAACATGGTCATGGATCCCAAATGTGATAGATTTAGAGGGGAAGTGGATTGTGGGGTTGCACCGGTGGCTCCAACAGAGTTGAATTTGCTATTTCAAGAAATGGGTTGGATAGATATATTTAGGTGCAAACATCCGAATGTAAAGGTATACTCATGTCATTCTATCGGTAGGAATTCCCTGTCCCGTATAGATTATATCTTTGGGAACACTCTAATGGTTCCGATGGTAACGGATATTTCTTATGAAGTAAGGGGAGTGTCAGACCACTCTCCGATGGTAGCTTGCTTCAATCACCCAGGGCCTGTGAGGATTGGTAGCTGGAAAATTCATCCATTCTGGCTCACCCTGATAGGGCCACAAGATCGCATACCAGATCAATTGGAGGTTTTTCAAGATAACAATAACTCGTGTGATAATCTTAATATTTTATGGGATACCCTGAAGGCCTACCTGAGAGGTTGCTTGCGATCTACAATCTCCTACATAAAAAGGGAAGCGGCAAAGGAAGAGGGTCAGTTGGCACAGGAATGTAAAACATTGGAGGGCGAATATATAGAAAACCCATCGGAAGCAAATAAACATGCATGGCTGACGATGGGCCGTAAATACTTATTATTACTACAAGAAAAAGCTGATAGGAAACTGTTTTTTGCTCGGCAAACCTATTTTGAATTGGGAAACCAATCAAGTAAATTGCTGGCTCATTTAATTCACCACAACTCTCAGAGCTCAGCAATACTAAAGATTAAGGACAGTCAGGGCCGTGAGTTGACTGATACCCCTAGTATAGCGGCCCGATTGACCCAATTCTATAGGGACTTATACTCCTCCCAGTCTACGTATGATTGGTCAAACTTGGAGGACTTGAAATTTCCACAGTTAGATGTGGCAGGCAGGGATATGTTAGAACTTGATATCGAGGTTACACAGGCATTGAGGGATATGTCGAAGGGTAAGGCATCGGGCCCAGACGGGGTACCATTGGAGGTATATCTTCGTTATTCTGACCAGCTCATTCCCCCATTATGCTCTATGTATTCGTATGCCCGGGGGGAGGGAAAACTCCCGGACAGTTTCTATGATGCCACAATTGTAGTGTTACTAAAACCTGACAAAGACCCTAGGGAATGTAGTTCTTACCGTCCTATTTCATTACTGAATCTAGACTACAAGATACTTGCAAAGGTACTGGCAAATAGACTGAATAAGGTGATATTACAACTCATCCACCCGGATCAGGCAGGCTTTATGCCGGGGAGGTCCACATCTGACAATATACGCAAGGTTCAAATTTTGGCTCAAATAGGAGAGGCACTGAAGGAGGACTGGGCAATGGCATCTCTTGATGCGGCCAAGGCCTTCGATTCCGTTGAGTGGGCATATTTGTTTGAAGCATTACAGAGGTTTGGTTTTGGCCCAATTTTCATTAAATGGATAAAAATCCTGTATAAGGATCCGAGGGCACAAATTTTGATTAATGGTATAATGTCCCCTTATTTTCAACTCCGTTGAGGTACCAGGCAGGGGTGCCCTCTCTCCCCGCTATTGTTTGCAATAGCTATTGAGCCTTTGGCGATACGTGTCAGAACGCACCCAGAATATCGGGGAATAGTGGTGGGAGGACAAGAGGAGAGGATTAGTTTGTACGCCGATGACGTGATATTGTATATGTCATACCCGAAGGACAACTTGGGGCTAGCTATTGAAATCCTGAACCAATTCGGTAGATTTTCTGGCCTACATGTTAATTGGAACAAATCATTTTTCATGCCTTTGAAGGAAGTGGGGTGGGCGGATGCTGAGCACGGTCTGCAGGTGGTGTCGTCATTTAAATATCTGGGTATTATCATAAACCGAGACCATAGGCAGGATCGAATCACCAATATATTGCCTCTGTTAGACTATATCAAGCTCAAATTCAAGGTGTGGGGGGCACTCCCACTGGCAGTGACGGGTCGCGTAAATTTAATTAAAATGGTTATTCTGCCAAAATGTCTGTATGTTCTGGAGCACGCATCCATACCAGTATATAAGGCCTTTTTTAAATCCCTACATGCATTATTCCCGGCTTTTATATGGGGATCCAACAGATCCAAACTTAGCTTGGCTACTCTGCAGAGACCTAAACAAGAGGGGGGAATGGCACTGCCGGACTTGTTTATGTACTATCTAGCTGGGCAGTTGAGATATCTACAGCTATGGACAGGGCCGGACCCGTTACCAATGAGGGAACAGCACCTCGCTACATATTTGCATCTAACACACCTTTGGCCAGTGCTAGAAAGCTCCCCGGGAACTTATAAAGAAGTGCTCCCAATCCACAAGGTGGCAGTGCAGGCATGGACGGCTGCCAAACAAATTTATGCATATGCAGATATACAGGTGGACATGCCACTATGCGATAATCCCCTTCTTTCACATCTAATGGAGGGGCAGGCCCCCTCTTTCTGGGATGGCTTTGAGGTACGTAGAGTCGGGGATGTGTATACGGATAATGTCATTAAATCCTTTGCGCAAATGCAAGAGGACTTCCAAATCCCTAGGAAAAGCTTCTATAGATATCTGCAGCTGCGACATGCTCTCGCAAGTCAATACCCTAGGTCAGACCACGAATTCTCACGATTCCCTTTGATTGGAGTTTTTAAATCACAGGGCCCCCGGGGGCTGATCTCGGCTGTCTACACGGCCCTTATACAAGCTAAACTGGCCAATGTCAAGTTACCGGTAAAAGATAAATGGGAGAGCCTGGTACCAGATCTGACAGGGGAGGAATGGGAGGATGTACTTTCATCTCCTATGTCTGTATCGCCGGCGGCAAATAACAAAATGATTAAATTATCTATAGTTCATCAGAGTTACCTCACGCCGGTGAGACTGCATAGAATGGGCAGATATCCTAGCACTGAATGCCACAGGTGCCGTTTTCCCAGATCTGATTTCTGGCATATGATCTGGGATTGTCCAGTGGTGGCCTCCTTTTGGGGGGAGGTGTTGAAAGTGGTTGAGGAAGTGGTGAAGCAGCCGATCCCCTTTTCACCCAAGATTTGTCTATTTGGGGTGCTGCCTGAAGATCAGTGGCCATTCCACATGCGTATTCTATTGCAAGAAGTATTGTTCATGGCAAGGAAAACCATCGCACTTCGGTGGATGGATCAGAGACCTCCTAGGGTGACGAAATGGAAATCGTTGATCAATTCCATTATTCCATATGAGCGAGTATTATATAAGAAAAGATGGTGTATTAGTAAATTTGATAAAATATGGCAGAGTTGGTGTGATTCATCTTGTACCCTGTATGCTCCGTATAGATTCACAGACCTGAGGGACCAGTTGCTGCAACCTTGAGGAGGACGGCTGTTGCATGATTGGTTACTTATTGGATTTCTATATTTTGTCTGAAATAACTCAAATTGGCCTGGGAAAGTATTTTGCCCGCTGGGATGTTATTACTGAGGGTTAACTATGTGATCTATTAGGTTATGACATGTTAAATACCACCATAGCCACTATGCATCTGTGTTCAAAATTTGTGTGACTACATAAATGTGTTTATTTTCTGTTATGTACTATGGACATTTGTATTGTACAATTCTTTCAATAAAACGAGTTTAAAAAAAAAAAAAAAACTTAGCAAAGAAAGACACCTTTAACTGTCTAAATTCAGTAATAATTTTATAACTTTCCTTACAGCTAAACATGGCAAAATTCTGTGAACCTGTGTTGTCTGGCTTTATGGAAGGACCCCTGACATTCCCTCCCACATATAAATATGATGTTGGGACCAACACTTTTGACACTAGGTAAGCATGTGTTCACATGAATATGGTTCATTGGCAGATTTATTAAAGTTTTGCATTTTGGGTTAGAATTACCTAGTACAGTATCTTTCTATTTAATAACTCATGCAATTTTCAGCTCTAAAAAGAGAAAACCTGCATGGACTGACCGAATTCTGTGGAAAATTAAAAATACAACTTCACAGTCAGACACAAGCAGCAGTGTGTCTGAGAGCCTGTCAGTGACACTGCTCAGCTATGGATCCCATATGCAGTACACAGAGAGTGACCACAAACCTGTATCTGCTATTTTCTCCGTAAAGGTGAGGTTGCAGTCATTATCATACGACAGACATTTATTACTGAACATATTGAATATTTGCACACCAGTGATCACGGATACAGTACAGGGATATTGTGCCATCCAACACCACTATGAGGGAATTCTGGTGAGCAGTAAAGAGGGTTGAGGGTATTATTGTAGAAGAAAAATTATTTTGGTAAAAAGCTCAAACTTAGTTTATACCATTTAAGACACATACATTGCATTATTTTCATCGTTTTCTGTCACTTTAATTACCATCCCTGGTTAATTAGATACAGATTAGCGAATTGTACCCGTGTTTAACTATCCATATTCCAGATGTAACACCAGGGGCGTAACTAGGAAAGACTGGGCCCCATAGCAAACTTTTGACTGGGGCCCCCCCTCCCCTCGGTGTCACACAACCCCCCCCTTGTAGATAGTGCCTTTTTTACAGCCCCCCCCTCCCGTAGATAACGCCATACAGCCCCCCTGTAGATAACGCCATACAGCCCCCCTGCAGAGAACGCCATACAGCCACCCCTGTAGAGAACGCCATACAGCCCCCCCTGTAGGGAACGCCATACAGCCCCCCCCTGTAGGGAACGCCATACAGCCCCCCTGTAGGGAACGCCATACAGCTCCCCCTGTAGGGAACACCATACAGCCACCCCCCCCCCCCCCCCTGTAGGGAACGCCATACAGCTCCCCCCCCTGTAGGGAACTCCATACAGCATCCCCCTTCCCAAAAAAATGCGACCTACAGTGTGTCCTACAAAATACATGTATCCCCTCTCCACAGGATAGGGGATACATGAGTGATCGCTGGCAGCGATAGGGAGAACGGGGGACTGAAAGTCCCCTGAACTTCTCCATGACAAACCTCTGACTTCCGGCGTCTGCGCAGCTCAATAAAAATGAAAGGAGCGCTGGTCACGCATGCGCACAAGCACGACCGGCGCTCCATTCATTTCTACGGAGCTGCCGACACAGACCCCGGAAGTCCGAGGTTTGTGATGGAGAACTTCAGGGGACTTTCAGTCCCCCGTTCTCCCTATCAATGCCAGCGATCACACATGTATCCCCTGTCCTGTGGAGATCCTGTGGAGAGGGGATACATGTCCTGTGGAGAGGCAGGGGATACATGTCTTTTGCTCTATTTTGCGCCTTCAGGACCAGACACCGTTTAGCCATTTTTAGCACGTGTTAGTTAAATGGCTATAACTTTTTTATTTGTTGGGCTAACGACGTGATTTTTGCGACGTTTTTTCCGTAGACAATGCAGGTTTCATTTTTTATCGTTTTTATACACACCTTTTTTGCTATTTTAGAATTTTTATTCATAAAGTTTGAAAATAATAGTAAAAAAATAAGGTTTTTTACATTTCAGCTATTTTTTTTTGGGTAATAACATAGTTTTACCCTAAAATAGACCTTTTATTTGTGATCGCCATTGTCTACCGTAAATTGTTATATATTACATGTCTATATTAGGGTAATTGGGTCAGCGCTAGCGTTACAACAATGATTGGCGGGGGGGGGGGGAAACGGTTTTTTCTGGGGTGGGTATTTTATGTGTATTTATTATTTACATTTTTTTTGCACTTTACTTTATTATTTTTTTATTATTATGGTCTGTCCCCCAAAGGTCAAAGAAGACCTTTGGGGAACTTTATATATTTTTTTTCTTTCTTTTACACCATGTTTTTCCACTGTAACTGGAGCTGCACAGCAGCCCCAGTTACAGGGGAAATCAGCCCTCTCATAGTGACGATTGTCACTAACTGGGCTGTGCTGGGTCTAGTAAGACCCAGCAACAGTCTGCCACTAACGGCACCCGGCGATCATGTGACCAGTCACATGATCACCGGGAGGAATAGAGACAGCGCCGCTGCTGCTGTCTCTATTCCTGTACACAGCGCGCATTCAGCGCTGTGTACAAGTGATCAGAGAAGACAGAAGCAGCGAAAGCTGCTTCTATCCTCTCCTCAGGGTCCCCGGCAGTCACTGACAGCCGGAGACCCGACATTCAGCTGCCCGATCGCGCGGGCAGCAAGTTAAAACCCGAGCCGTAGAAAGTCTATGGCTCGGGTTTTAAGGACCCTGACCGCTGGGCGTTAAAATACAGCCAGCGGTCGGGAACCAGTTAATGGCAGAGCGGGGAGATACCTCCCTGCTCTGCCGTAGTTTTCAGTGGCGTCCCGCTGTAGCAGCCATAGCGGCTGCTAGCGGAGCCTCCGGCCATAGTGGGGGCCCGTGCCGGCGGGCGACACGGGCCCCCTCATGCCGCGGGCCCCGTAGCAGCCGCTACTGCTGCTACGGCGGTAGTTACGCCACTGTGTAACACCTTAACCCCTGTGATTCTACTAAATAAAATTAAAAGCACCATAGATCTATACGAAAATTCGTATGAGGTACGAGATTGTTTGGGGTATTACATCTAGATTATAGATAGTTAAAACCGTTACAATATGCCTGTCTGAATGAGCACTTAGGGGGAGGTACACTAGATAGGGAGAAAGTACACTGCATGGCCTAAAGAATGTAAATATCACATCATCCATGTTTCTCGTCTGAGTAATTGGGGGTTAGACAGAATACACTGATGATGACCTTGGGTATGGCTTCTGCCACTATGAGGTGAACACTGAGCTAAAAAAAACAAAAACTGTTAGCTTCTCCTACCAGGCTTTACCCCTTCTGCAGAAACTGAGATAACCAGTTTTAGCTTCCTGTTTGACAGCGTCATCTACTCTACTTATTGTTTTTTCCCTTTTATGTTGGCAATATAGGGTTGACTTGATAACGCTGTTTCCCCACAACTAGGGAGGGAGAACAGTACAGCCTAACCTCACTGTTGACTGCCCTGCCTCCAGTAGAAAAGGAGGCATAGTTGAGCTTCTACTCCCATGTTACCCGCCAGCAATGGGTTCATCCACTGTTCCAGCCAGCTCCCTCTGGCGTCCCTCACCTTTCCAGGCATGCTGAAGGGAATGTGACTTCTGAAGGGCTGCCGCTAATAGATCCTAACGGTTCTCCCCTTCTCGGATTCCCGCCTTTTCGGCAGTCGTCTGAATGAGTTCATCTTTGAGGCCACAGGGGGGGGGGGGGATAGTGAGAGTTCTCATCTACCCCATAGCAGGCTCCGTCACTGGCCCCAACAGGAAGAGTGTTGCTCGCTTTCGGTCCTTTCGACGCTTCTCCAGTTCACGCCATTTTTCCAAGAAGCAAAACCCGCAAGACCAAAGAAAGAGGCCTTCTTTTAAACCACGTCATTCCTAGTGCCCCAAGGATGCTCCGGCAGAACTAGCTCTACATAAAGGGCAACCTCCGCTCGAGTTGGTTGGTGGGGGCGACTCCTCTATAAAGATGTCTAGCTCTCTCAAGTTTCTGATGCCTGGGTATACGAAGTGGGCTACAAAATAGAAATTTCTTCTATCTAGACCTTTTATTCGAATCAGTTTACCCTGAGTCTTCTCTCCAAGGCTTTTGCCTTTTTTTTTGCTGCTTAGACTCTTCTATCCCATAAAGTGATTGTCCATGTTCCCCTGCTGGAAACATTTCTAGGATTTTTATTCCAAACTCTTTGTCATTTCAAAGAAAGAGGGAACGGTGCGCCCGATCTTGAATCTGACTCAGTGATCGTATCCATGTAGCCGGAGGATTTCCCGTCCTCAGTGGTCATCAAGGACGCGTGTTTACACATCCCCATCTGTGCCTCCCATTAGCGATTTCTTTACTTTGCGATCTGATTCTGCCATCACCAATTAGTGTCTCTTTGTTTCGAATTGTCATGGGCCCCATGGGTCTTCCCAAATATTCTCTCCTCCATGATGACTCTCCTGCACTCCCGAGGTGTTGTGGCCATTCCATACCATACCTGGATGGCATCATGATCAAAGCACCTACCAGATCAGCCAATCTGTAAATCCTTCATATTACTCTGTACACCTTGTCTCGCTTCAGTTGGATTATGAACCATTTCAAGTTTTGTCCCTCTCCCTTATAATGTTAGATTTTTCTCCTTCCGCAAGAGAAATTCTTCTCCCTGCAATAGGTCATTCGGTCTCTCTTGGGGCACTCTCCAGTGTCAATCCGCCACTTCACGAGGATTTTAGACCTATTATTCTCGTCCATCGAGGTGATTTCCTTTGCCCAGTTTCACACTCGACTCCTTCAATGAGCAATCTCTGCTCAGTGGAACAAGTTGATGGACTCTGGATCACCTGATTCTTCTGTCCCTGTCAGTATGCCACACTCTCTGACCACGCCAATATCTTCGGGTGCGGAGCAGTCTTCCAAGACATAGCTGTTCAGAATGTGGTTTCTCCCCTGGAGTCTGCCCTCCGGATCAATGTCCTGGAGCTCCGAGCCATCCTCCTTTCAACTCGGCCCTTGACGTGGGTCTTGTCCGGCCATCTGATCAGGGTTCAGATGAACAGCACAACAGTGTTTGCCTATATAATCCATCAATCTGTGACCCACAGGGCTTTCGTCCATGTCAGAAGCAGCCAGCATTCTGATGTGGGCAGAGACTCACCTTCTGACTATCTCGGCAGTCCACGTCCTGGGAGTGGACAACTGGATCTCAGCCGAGAACGGATAGACCCAGGGAAATGGGCCCTGTATTTTGAAGTCTTCAGGGAAATTTGCTCCAGGTGGGGTCAGCTGGGTGTGGACTTCATGGCTTCCAGATTGAATCATCATTTTTCTTGCATCATATCTCAGGTTCAAGAGCCTCTAGTGGTCAAGGTGGACACACTGGTTATGCCATGGCATCCGTTCGAGTTTCCCTTTATCTTCCCTTCTCTACCACTTCTGCCTCGTATCCTCAAGAAAATCAAGGCGGCCCAGTGATTCTTCTCGCCCCGTCAGGCCTGATACACTGTCCTGGCCAACGCCTCCTGGCATCTTGTGCTCTGGGAAGACCTGCTTTTTCAGGGTCCTCTCTTCCACCCGAATTTAGCAACTCTTCGTATTTCAGAGAGGCTGTTGAAGCAACTGTATTGAAATTGCGTGTTTTTTTTGAGCAAGTGATCCAAGCCATGCTTTAGGCTAGAAAATCATACTATAGTACGAAAGTCTTTTTTCAGTTGGTGCAAGGAGCGCAAATTTCTTTCATCCTGTGGCTGCTTTTGAATATATGATTGAGAGAGATAGGTGAGAAGGATCTCGTCTTGTGTGCAGTGTATTGGAGTCTTTATGGCATCTAGTTTAGAAAGAAAATTAGATATGGAGTCTGCAGGGGGGAAAACTGCTAATAGATGCAGATACAAGTCATATAATGGTCAGAAATCGTGTTATTACTCATGTACATACACATGACGGCTGATTCTGATAAGTCACCTGAAACCATAGTGGCGCTTTAAAGTATTCAGTCCTTACACTTTATTTCTATGAAAATCATAGTAGTTTTGTGGATGTCCTTCAAAAAGGGATGTTCTCCATACTTGGTGGTCCTGTCCTAAGTTAACCAGGTTTAAGAGCCAGGTTTTTGGCCTTCTCCAGAGCCTGTTTGGCTTTATTGTACCCAAATACCCTAAAGTAGCCATACTACCGATTTTCAACCAGCTTCGCTTACCAATACGTAATTAAGATGACTTTTGTTTTCATAGCAACCAAACAGACAATCGCACACTCCTAGAAAAAAGGCTCTGTTCATGAAGTTAAATCTAGACTCAATAATATCTGTATTAATGGAAAATTAACCAGTATTCTCATTGACTCCAACACTAAATTTAAAAAGATATGGCTACCATGGATCCGGTATGCTCATCCACATATACCCTCTCAAATTAGATTTTTTTCTCTTATTTTGTTGGGTTCTTTTTTTTTTTTTTTGAAGGTTTTATTTATGCATTTTGTAACCTGAATGAACATTTGAAAAAACAAATGCAACAATTTTTACATACAGCCAACTGCGAGGTTAACAGACGCAGAATTACAAAAGTATGTATCGTACAGAGAATTTGCAGGGTCCTAGGAGAGAGTCCATCTCACA
This sequence comes from Rhinoderma darwinii, assembly GCF_050947455.1. Classification (NCBI taxonomy): domain Eukaryota; kingdom Metazoa; phylum Chordata; class Amphibia; order Anura; family Rhinodermatidae; genus Rhinoderma; species Rhinoderma darwinii. Next base: position 421,138,922 of record NC_134687.1, read on the forward strand.
TACCGGTAGTTATTGAAGATACATAATACAGTAAAAAATCCATCATAAATTAACTCTGTCAGCCTGTGCATAATTAATACCTTCGCAGTGTAGACACAACCAACATACATACACATCTCATAATAATGCATCCCCCAAACAGTCCCCTTTCCATGAAAGTAGTAAAGCACTTATTTTGTTTAATAAAATAAAATGATTGACGGAATATCTTAGTAGTGGCAACAAGCTTTTACTACAATGTCACCATAAATGCAGACTACTGCTTTACTCTATGAGATTTAGGGGGAAGTGACAGTCTGAAATCACCTCCAGAGACTTTAGCCTCATAAGAGTGTGAACCTGCGCTGGCATCCATACTGCAATTTCTCTGTACCTACTTACCGTGAGCAAAACTCCCTAAAAGCAGGCACAATAAATGAACACCTTCTGTGGTTTTTACCTTTTGTGTGTAAATTTATAAAATGCAAAACTCCCTAAAAGCAGGCACAATAAATGAACACCTTCTGTGGTTTTTACCTTTTGTGTGTAAATTTATATTATTTATTATTTTTTATATACTAGTGGTTGTAAAGCCAGCAGTGAGATACAGTGCATTTGGAAAGTCTTCAGACCCTCTCACTTTTTTCACATTTCGTTATGTTGAATCCCTGTGCTAAAATAAAACAAAATCTAAGTTTTTCCCCATCATTTTGCACTCATACCCCATAATTTTAAACATTTTTGTCAATTTAAAAAAAAAGGAAAAACTCAAATTTCGCATGTACATAAGTATTCAGACCCTTTGCTATGACACTTGAAATTTAGCTCTGGGGGCCTCTAGATTATTTCTCTAGATCATCTTTGAAATGTTTCTACACCTTGATTGGAGTCCATCTGTGGTAAATTAATTTGATTGGACATGATTTGGAAAGACACACCCCTGTCTATATAAGGTCTCACAGCTGACAATGCATATCAGAGGAAAATCCAAGCTGTGGGGAGGAAAGTACTGCCTGTAGAGCTCAGAGACAGAATTGTGTGGAGGCACACACACTGAAAGTTCCCAAGGGCACAGTGACCTCCATGATTCTTAAATGGAAGAAGTTTGGAACAACCAGGACTCTTCCTAGAACTGGCTGCTCCACCAAACTAAGTAATCGGGGGAGAAGGGCCTTGGTAAGAGAGGTGACCAAGGACCCAATGGTCACTCTGGCTGAGCGCCAAAGATCCTGTGTGCAGATGGGAGAAACTTCCAGAAGGTCAACCATCACGGCAGCACTCCACCAATCTGGGCTTTATGGCAGAGTGGCCAGAAAGAAGCCTCTTCTCAGTATAAGCACCTAAAGGACTCTCAGACTGTAAGGGTATGTTCACACACAAACTCAAAAACGTCTGAAAATACGGAGCTGTTATCAAGGAAAAACAGCTCCTGATTTTCAGACATTTTTTAAGCCACTCGTGATAGTCGTGGTGTTTTTTACAGCCGTTTTTGGAGCTGTTTTCAATAGAGTCTATGAAAAACAGCTCCAAAAACGTCCCAAGAAGTGACATGCACTTCTTTTTCGCGGGCCGTTTTTTTACGCGGCCGTTTTTCATAACAGCCGCGTAAAAAAACGGCCCATCGGAACAGAATGTCGTCTTTCCCATTGAAATCAATGGGCAGATGTTTGGAGGCATTCTGCTTCTGATTTTCCGGCCGTTTTTCAGGCGTTTACGGCTCGAAAATAGGCCGTGTGAACATACCCTTAGAAACAAGATTCTGTGGCCTGAAGAAACCAAGATTGAACTTTTTGGCCTCAATTCTAAGCGTCATGTCTGGAGGAAAACAGGCACTGCTCATCACCTGCCCAATACCATGCCTACATTGAAGCATGTTGGTGGCAGCATCATGGTGTGGGGGTGTTTTTCAGCGACTGGGACAGGGAGACTGGTCAGGGTTGAGGGAAAGATGAAAAGAGAAAAGTACAGAGACCTCTGTACCTCAGACTGGGCTGAAGGTTCACCTTCCAAAGAGACAATGACCCTAAGCACACAGCCAAGACAACACAGGAGTGGCTTAGGGACAACTCTGTGAATGTCCTTGAGTGGCCCAGCCAGAGCCCTGACTTGAACCCAATCGAACATCTCTAGAGAGACCTGTAAATGGCTGTCCACCGTCGGTCACCATCCAACCTGACAGAGCTTGAGAGGATCTGCAGAGAAGAATGGCAGAAAATTCCCCAAATCCAGGTGTGCAAACCTTGTGGCCTCATACCCAAGAGGACTGGAGCTTGTTATCACTACCAAAGGTGCTTCAACGAAGTACTGAGTAAAGGGTCTGAATACTTATGTCAATGCAATATGTTAGTTTTCTTTTTCAATAAATTAGCAAAGATTACTAACATTCTGTTTTCACATTGTCATTATGGAGTATTAAGTGTAGAATGATCTTTCTGCACAAGCTGGATGACAACAAAATTAACTCTTATAACAAGTCCTACAGGGGTTATCACTCTTTTATTCCAGGGATCTGAATAGTAAGTTTACCTAGTTACGCAGTCATATATCCCCTGCACTTATATCTATGACTAACTAGGCAGGTTTGCTGTAAAGAAATCATGGAAACATCTTTGGGAGTTGTACTGGTTTATTGGTGGTCATCCAGCTTTCCCAGAAACTTCTTGACTGAAGGGGACAAGTGAAGGACTTATTTTACAGGCGGCTTTGATATTAGTGGGATATGTACTACAATCCAGGATTTATCTACACGCGGCAGATTTGTTGCTGAAATTTCTACGACTATCCCATTTATCTGAATGGAACTTGCAGAAATTCATGCATCTGCTGCAAAGAACACCCTATTCAGTTTTATAGAACTTATTTTCAGTCGCACCATATCTGCCGCTTTTGAGCTTACCCTATGTCTAGTACCAGGAATATATTTTATGAGCTTGTACTGATGTTATAACCCTTACAAATTATTATATTGTCTCAGTTTTCTGCCTGTCTTGTTGCCCCACTGGTACACATTTGGGTACGTGATGAGTGGATACTGCCTGAAGATGCCTGTGTCTCCTACTGCTGGTCCCCCATTTACATGAAGAGTTCTTGGGACTGGATTGGACTTTATAAGGTGGGGAATGTTACATTTTTTTTAATAGTCTATCTTATAGGGTCTAGAAGTTTTACACCTTGTTCTGTTTTATTTTCAGGTTGGGTTTCGGCATCATAAAGATTATGTGTCTTATGTGTGGGTGAAAACAGAAGATGACGCAGAGGGAGGAAGATACCAGCACCAGGTTGGTAGCTCACACATTCAGTAGGAGTGCAGCAGAAAACCATGCAATTATATCATATTGTTTGCCATATTTGATGTCAAATCTACATGTTCTTAACACAGGTAATGTTTACTGAAGAATCTCTTCCCAAAGGCACTGGTGAATATCTTCTTGGCTACTACAGTAACAATATGAGCACCTTAATTGGTGTTACCGAGCCCTTTCAGGTGAGTACATAAGGCTGTTTCTCATTTGAATATTTGCTATCCTAATTTATTAATATTGACTATTCTTACACTGCAATATGATTCCATTTTCCAGTTCTACACTGTGTGCACAATTATTAGGCAAGTTGTACTTTTGAGGATTAATTTTATCGTTGAACAACTACAGTGCTGTCGGTCAATCCAAAATGTTAATAAACCGCGAACCTGAATATTTAAGAACGTAAAAGTGAGGTTTTGGCTCTCTTAGGAGAGTATCTATGTGTGCATAATTAGGCATTGTTCACACGGCGTTTTGATGCATTTTTGTCACGTTTTTTTACACGTTTTGTGCGCGTAATTTGGACTCCCATTGACTATAGGAAATAGGCTTGTTTTCGTCACGTCTTACGTGCAAAGAATTGACCTGACGCTTCTTTTTCACACAACGCGTTTTTAAAAAAACGTGTCGTATGCACTACAATGCGTTTTCCCATTGTCAATAGGAAGCTTAAAGAGGCTCTGTCACCAGATTTTGCAACCCCTATCTGCTATTGCAGCAGATAGGCGATGCAATGTAGATTACAGTAACGTTTTTATTTTTAAAAAACGAGCATTTTTGGCCAAGTTATGACCATTTTTGTATTTATGCAAATGAGGCTTGCAAAAGTCCAAGTGGGCGTGTTTAAAGTAAAAGTCCAAGTGGGCGTGTATTATGTGCGTATATCGGGGCGTTTTTACTACTTTTACTAGCTGGGCGTTCTGACGAGAAGTATCATCCACTTCTCTTCAGAACGCCCAGCTTCTGGCAGTGCAGACACAGCGTGTTCTCAAGAGATCACGCTGTGACGTCACTCACTTCCTGCATCGTGTCGGCCACATCGGCACCAGAGGCTACAGTTGATTCTGCAGCAGCATCAGCGTTTGCAGGTAAGTAGCTACATCGACTTACCTGCAGACGCCGATGCTGCTGCAGAATCAACTGTAGCCTCTGTTGCCGATGTGTCCTCGCTCGTCCGACACGATGCAGGACCTGTGAGTGACGACACAGCGTGATCTCTCGAGAACACGGCTGTGTCTGCACTGCCAGAAGCTGGGCGTTCTGAAGAGAAGTGGATGATACTTCTCGTCAGAACGCTCAGCTAGTAAAAGTAGTAAAAACGCCCCGATGTACGCACATAATACACGCCCACTTGGACTTTTACTTTAAACACGCCCACTTGGACTTTTGCAAGCCTCATTTGCATAAATACAAAAATGGTCATAACTTGGCCAAAAATGCTCGTTTTTTAAAAATAAAAACGTTACTGTAATCTACATTGCAGCGCCTATCTGCTACAATAGCAGATAGGGGTTGCAAAATCTGGTGACAGAGCCTCTTTAAAGCATGCGTTTTTGATGCGTTTTTCTGCACGTTACACACACCAAACACACGGCGTGCAAGCACGGCCTTATTGGGAAACTATTGGTGTGCAGAATTATTATGTAACTAAATGAAAAAGGAAATTTTCCCATCTCACTTGTTTATTTTCATGTTAGGGTCAGTTCACACAGAGTTTTTTTATGCGGAAAGCGCTTCGGAAAACGAGCCAAAAAACGGCCGAAAATGCCTCCCATTGATTTCAATGGGAGGCGGAGGCATTTTTTTCCCGTGGCAAAGTATCGTTTTGGTATTGAAGTCCAAATTCTGGTATCGTGACATCCCTACTCACTATACCCCTAGATTGATTACTTAAGTGGTGTAGTTTCCCAAATGGGGTCACTTTTGTGTGGTTTCCACTGTTTTGGCCTCTTAGGGGCTTTGCAAATGCCACATGGCACCTGAAAACCATTTCAGCTATTTGAGCTCCAAAAGCCAAATTTAGAAATGTTGGGGTGCTTTTTCTCCTTTATTCCTTGTAAAAATTTCAAATGTCTAAGTTTTTTCAGGAAAAAAAGTAGATTTTCACCTTTACAGACTAATTCCAATGAATTCAGCAAAACAACTGTGGGGTCAAAATGCTAACTTTACCCCTAGAAAAATTCCTTGAGGGGTGTAGTTTTCAAAATGGGGTCACTTTTGGGGGGTTTCCGCTGTTTTGGTCCATCCAGTGCATTGCAAACGCAACACGGCACTGAAAACTATTACAGCAAAATCAGAAGTCCAAAATCCAAATGGTGCTCCTTCTCTTCTGAGCCCTGCTGTGGGTCCAAACAGCAGTTTATTACCATATATGGGGTATTGCTATAATTGTGAGAAACTGATTTACATATGTTGGGGTGTTGTTTCTCCTTTATTCCTTGTAAAAATGTCTTTAGAAAAAAGTAGATTTTCATTTTCACATACTAATTCAAATAAATGGAGCAAAAAAAAACTGTGAGTTCAAAATGCTAACTATACCCCTAGATAAATTCCTTGAGGGGTGTAGTTTCCAAAATGGGGTCACTTTTGGGGGGTCTTTACCGTTTTGGCACCACAAGACCTCTTCAAACCTGACAAGGTGCCTAAAATATAATCTCAAAAAAAGGAGGCCCCAAAATCCACGAGGTGCTCCTTTGCTTCTGAGGCCGGTGTTTGTCCATTAGCACACTAGGGCCACATGTGGGATATTTCTAAAAACTGCAGAATCTGGGCAATAAATATTGAGTTGTGTTTCTTGGGTAAAACCTTCTGTGGTAGAGAAAAAAATGTATTACAAATTAATTTTGGCAAAAAGAATGAAATTTGTAAATTTCACCTCTACTTTGCTCTGATTCCTGTGAAGCGCCTAAAGGGTTAAAACACTTTCTGAATGCTGTTTTGAATACTTGGAGGGGTGCAGTTTTCAAAATGGGGTGACTTATTGGGACTTTCTAATATATAAGGCCCTCAAAGCCACTTCAGAACTGAAATATTCTTGAAAATATGAGAAATTGCTGCTAAAATTCTAAGCCTTGTAACGTCCTAGAAAAATAAAAGAATGTTCAAAAAACGATGCAAACATAAAGTAGACATATGGGAAATGTAAACTAGTAACTATTTTGGTATTATTATCTGTTTTACAAGTAGATACATTCAAATTTAGAAAAATGCACATTTTTGCAAATTTTCTCTAAATCTTGTTTTTTATTTACAAATAAATATTGAATTTATCGACCAAATTTTTTCACTACCATAAAGTACAATATGTCACGAGAAAACAGTCTCAGAATCACTTGGATAGGTAAAAGCATTCCAAAGTTATTACCACATAAATTAACATGTCAGATTTGAAAAAATCGGCTTCGTCCTGAAGGCCCAAACAAGCTCAGTCCTGAAGGGGTTAAAGTGAGAATAATAAACAAACAACTCAAAATGTACAAATAAAAATTTCTGACATTTCCAAAAAAAATATATCCGTGACAAATATAGCCACCCTTCTTTTCAAGAACAGTCATACGCCTTCCATCCATGGAGTCTGTCCGTTTCTTAATCTGTTGACGATTAACTTTTTGTGCAGTGCAACCAGAGCCTCCCAGACTCTGTTCAGAGGGGCGTACTCTTTTCCTTCACCGTAAATCTACCGTTTAGGAAGGGCCCACAAGTTCTCAATAGGGTTTAGGTCAGGTGAGGAAGGGGGCCATGTCATTATTCTTTCATCTTTAAGGCCTTTACTGGCTAGCCATGCAGTGGAGTACTTCGATGCATGCGATGGAGCATTGTCCTGCATAAAATCATGTTTTTTTTTGAAAGATGCAGACTTTTTCCTGTAGTAGGTTTGGGAATTGATTTTTAGTCCATCTTCAACGCGAAAAGGTCCAACTAGCTTATCTTTAATAATACCAGCCCATAGTAGTACCCCACCTCCACCTTGCTGGCGTCTGAGTCGAAGTGGAGCTCTGTACCTGTTACTGATCCAGTCACGGGCCCATCCATCTGGTCCGTCAAGAGTCCCTCTCATCTCATCATCCAAAAAACCTTTGTAAAATCGATCTTCAGATATTTCCTGGCCCAGTCTTGACGTTTCAACTTATGTGTCTTGTTCAGTGGTGGTCGGGTTTCAGGCTTCCTTACCTTGGCCATGTCTCTGAACACTGTACACCTTGTACTTCTGGGCACTCCAGGGAGGTTGCAGTACTGGAATATGACAGCACTAGAGGATAATGGGTTCCCTGTCGCTTCACGTTTGATTCTTCTCAAATCTTTGGCAGTTAATTTGCGGTTTTTTTTTCTCAACACGTTTCTTGCGACCCTGTTGACTATTGCAACAAAACGTTTGACGATTCTGTGATCACGCCCCAATATCTTAGCATTTCAAGAGTGCTGCATCCCTTTGAAAGACTTAAAGGGGTTATCTAGGGTCCAAAAATTGCATTGCAATAATATATTTATGTGACACTAAGTAACTTACTAATATAATTTAATGAAAAATTCTGTACTAAATGGTACAGTTCAATCCTCATGAATTATTCAGGAAGTGCTGGATCTTTTCTAAAAGTGATGACGCTCCGACACGGCCCCACGTGGCTAAGCTCTTGCTTCATATGCTGTTCGTGAACATGACTGCAAGGGGCTGTCACATTGCCTATTTTTTGAGTCCCGAGCAGAGCATCAGCTAGCGCTTTGCTCGGGACTCCAGCACTGCTCCCGACATCCATATTTGGTCAATTTAGGGGTTTCCTATCGCTTGAGTCCCCGAGCAGAGCATCAGCTGATGCTCTGCCTGAGGACTCCACAACTTCTGCCCATGTCACTGTCCATATATGGACAATGATGTCGGCAGAGCAGTACTGGAGTCCCGGAGCAAAGCATCAGCTGATGCTCTGCCTGGGGACTCCACAACTTCTGCCAACGTCATTGTCACTATCCATATATGGACAATGACATCGGTAGCAGTACTGGAGTCCCGGAGCAGAGCATCAGCTGATTCTCTGCTCCGGGACTCCAGTACTGTTGCTGACGTCACTGTCCATATATGGACAGTGACAGTGACGTGGGCAGAAGTTATGGAGTCGCCAGGCAGAGCATCAGCTGATGCTCTGCTCCGGGACTCCAGTACTGCTCTGCCGATGTGATTGTCCATATATGGACAGTGACAGTGAAGTCGGCAGAAGTTGTGGAGTCCCCAGGCAGAGCATCTGCTCTGCTCGGGGACTCCAGCGATAGGAAAACCCTAAATTGACCAAATATGGACGTCAGGAGCAGTGCTGGAGTCCCGAGCAAAGCGCTAGCTGATGCTCTGCTCGGGACTCAAGCAATAGGCAATGTGACAGCCCCTTGTGGTCATGTTCATGAACAGCACATGAAGCAAGAGCTCTGTCACGTGGGGCTGTGTCGGAACGTCATCGTTATTAGAAAAGCTCCAGCACTTCCTGAATAATTCATGAGGTTTGAACTGCACCATTTAGTACAGAATTTTTTATTAAATTATATTAGTAAGTTACTTAGTTTCACATAAATATATTATTGCAATGCAATTTTGGCTTTTCAGTCAGTTAAATCTCTTTTTTGGACCATTTTGCCAGAGGAAAACAAGCTGCCTAATAATTCTGCACACCTTGATATAGGGTCTTGATCTCCTTAGGCCACACCCTCCCTCATTACACAAATACACATCACCTGATATTCTTCATCCAATAAGCAGTCAAGTTTATACAGCTTGGAGTTGGAAAATATGTATAAAAATTATGATATGGTCAAAATACTTACTTGCCTAATAATTGTGCACACAGTGTATAAGAAACTTTCTGCTTATATTTAACCACCCTTTGTGTATTTCTGTTTCACTTTTCTCTTTGCCCCAGATCTCTCTGCCAAGTTCTGAACCAAGCTCAACCTCTGATAGCTCAGATTCCAGTTCAGAAGATGATAACAGCACCCAAGTCCTCCTCCGGCCAAAATCTCGCAGTCCAAGCCCAGCGAATGCTCGCTCCCCACGAAGCAGAAGCCCAGCACTTACACGTTTGCATGATCTTATCATTCCCAGTTCCTCTCGACAAAAGAGTCGCAGTCCATCCCCATGTGGGGCCAAAAGCCCTAAACAGGAGAGGCCTCAAAGGCCACGATCTAGGGATACTACCCGTGAACCCAAAGGTAATAAAATCCACAGTTCTCAGGTATCCCAAACCATTGCTGTGCCATCTGTGAGACCAGCAGCTGTGGGCCAAGGCTTTAGTCCAAAAGGAACAACCCCAATCTCCCCTAATTCACTTAGTAGAGACACTAGCCCGACTGTCCCTGGTCCTAAACAAAATACAGACTCACAAAATCAAACTCAGAGTCTAGAGAAAGCAAAATAGAGAAGATGTTGTGTTGTCCTTTGCACTAGGGTGAAGATGTATTTTATGACATATTACTCGTATGGAGTTGCTATGATTTATATTGACATTTTAAACTGCAGTATTCAAGATTACCACTGGGTGTCAAAATAGGCACATTAAAATCAGATATGCAAACACACATATAAACTTTTACCTACACAAGTAAACCAGTCATTCTCTAATATCAATAAAAATATATATTTTTGACTATTCTGACAAATTGGTTAATTTACATTGAGGTTTGCGGAGGAAAAAACACGTGAAAAAATCTCATTACAATGAGACCAAAATCTTACTTTCCAACAAAGAAAGTGTGTGAGAAGGAATTTAGCTGGGGTTGTACTTTTAAACGGTTATATAAATTGATTCATACAAATATTCTATGAGGTGTTAATACAGAAGAGTAAACACTGTTGTCTGATGTGTATCTGGATATTCTATCCTACAATTCAGTATGTATTACAAGACTTGCCATCTTAGTTTGCGTGTGACCCCAAAATTCTCTCACCCCTCTGCACCTTCACGTTTTGATCAGATGTACCATACCCACTCAACTGCCCTTTTGTTGCACTGTTGAATTATTCTAAGATGTTCTACAAGTGTCCCGATGTTTCGTTATTAAGAAGAGGAAGCAGGCTGCCTGGGATTAAGAACTGTCTGTCTGTATTGGCAGACCTGATTTTATTCTTTTTTTCTTTCTTTTTTTCTTGGGGGGAGGTGTTGGAGATGGTTTTAGCACTGAATGTTTGATTGCACTAAGTACTTTTTTATGTTTTAGGGTGTAATACACCTCACATAGTAAGGTCTTTTGCTCTGAAGTAAATGCACATCTCTTGGACATCTTCATCCTCTTATGACTAGACTGTCTCTGTGTGGTTTGTATGGTTTGCACTTTTTTTTGCCTCTACTGAATTATGAAGTCTTTACAGTCAAAGGCCATTTTCACACAGTAAGTAGTTAACTTTAAAACAAAAGTGTCTATGTTGGAATTTTAGCAGGATTAATAATAAAATATTTAAATTGTAAGTGTAGCATATTCTTCATATGCACTGCATCTGAGATTTACTGGTTATGTTCCTGATATGCAGATTTCTTTTTCTTTAAAGTACATATTCCACATTAAACATCAGATGCCTCCTGCAAATCTCTTAGCCACTAAACAGTAACAGGAATGACCATTACTAAACAATTGCATCAACAACAATACCAAATCCCATAATTTGCTGTCAATGGGTTGTATAGGACAACACTATAAGGGTATGTTCACACGCAACCTCAAAAACGTCTGAAAATACAAACCTGTTTTCAAGGGAAAACAGCTCCTGATTTTCAGACGTTTTTTAAGCCACTCGCGTTTTTCGCTACGTTTTTCACGACTGCTTTTGGAGCTGTTTTTCTATAGTCTATGAAAAACAGCTCTAAAAACGGCTCAAGAAATGACATGCACTTCTTTTTCGCGGCCGTTTTTTAAAACGGCCGCTTAAAAAAAAACGCTTGTCAGAACAGAACACCGTTTTCCCATTGCAATCAATGGCCAGATGTTTAGAGGTGTTCTGCTTCCGATTTTTCGGCCGTTTACGGCCCCAAAAACGGCCGAAAATAAGCCGTGTGAACATACCCTAAGAATAATAAAATGTCAATCTTTTTTTCCTTCACATTGACAATAAGACCTTTTTCTTTACTGTCTGAGGCCTCATGCACACGACCGTATTTTTTCCCACCCGTAAATACTGGCGTAAATACGGGTCCGGTGTCACACGTATTCCACCCGTTTTGCACCAGTATTTACGAACCCGTGCCCGTAAATATGGGTCCGGTGTCACCCGTATTCCACCCGTATTTACGAGCACGTTTTTGGCGGCAAAATAGCACTGCACTAATCGGCAGCCCCTTCTCTCTATCAGTGCAGGATAGAGAGAAGGGACAGCCTTTTCTGTAATAAAAGTTAAAGAAATTCATACTTACCCGGCCGTTGTCTTGGTGACGCGTCCCTCTCTTCACATCCAGCCCGACATCCCTGGATGACGCGGCAGTCCATGTGACCGCTGCAGCCTGTGATTGACCTGTGATTGGCTGCAGCGGTCACATGGCCTGAAACGTCATCCAGGACGTCGGGCCGGATGTCGAGAGGGACGCGTCACCAAGGCAACGGGCGGGAGACCGGACTGGAGGAAGCAGGAAGTTGTCGGTAAGTATGAACGTCTTTTATTTTTATTTTTTACAGGTTTATACTGATCGGTAGTCACTGTCCAGGGTGCTGAAAGAGTTACTGCCGATCAGTTAACTCTTTCAGCTCCCTGGACAGTGACTATTTACTGACGTCGCTTAGCAACGCTGCCGTAATGACGGGTGCACACATGTAGCCACCCGTCATTACGAGAGCTCCATAGACTTCTATGGACTGTCCGTGCCGTTATTACGGCCTGAAATAGGACATGTTCTATCTTTTTCAACGGCACGGGCACCTTCCCGTGAGAAAACGGGAAGGCACCCGTCGCCAATAGAAGTCTATGAGCCCGTTATTACGGGTCGTGATTACGACCCGTAATAACGGGAGTTTTTACGGTCGTGTGCATGAGGCCTGACTTTGTCATACCTTCTTTCTTTAGCTCTTAAAGGGTTATTCCCATCTTATAAGGTAATGGAGTAGCCTTATTTTATAGGTTATTTTAGGTTTAGTGGTTGTCTTAATTATACCTTGGAATCAAATGTACTGCACACAAAACATATAATACTGAAATTCAATCAGTACTAGAACAAGTTCATTTCTAGATTTTCTCAGAAATATGAAAACACCTAAGTGATTTGTTACGCATAGTGAAGACTAAATCACAACTGCTACCAAAAATGTTTATATAGCACATTAGTAACAGAGAGCGTAATTATTGTTTTCTTGTATAGCCTGTATAATAAAATACTATATGATAAGTGTAAAAAACACCTTACAATGTGATCAGGTGGTATTTACAGGAACTTAGATTCTATACATGATAGTATTCTATCCAAAATACAACCCATTGCTGTCCAAGTATTCTATACACAGGGTCACATCTGTGTTACATCTTCGTGATGCCGTACTTTGCAGCCTGCGGATTACTGCTGCGTTCCATAATAGAAGGCTTACATGCAGCACACGAACCACCATTCTAGAATGAATCTCTTTTCTTTACAATCCATATTTTTGTAGTGTACATTTTCTTCCATCTACATGGCTGTTCCTGCTGTGAAGTACTTTCTTTTTCTTTTAATAAATGGTTATTTACCTGAATATTTGTCCTCATATAGTCCATGTAGCTTTTTTTGTCAGTGTTTTGCAAACAGTTCAGATTTTACATTCCGGTTTTTAGATTTTTCGATTGATATATGACTGTCTTTTAAGATACCTTGACTGTCTCTTTTAGTTTGTGCTTTTTGCAATTTCTTGAGCCCTCTTCTCCTTGACTTAGCATTGTTTGCAAGCGATGGGAAGGAAGATGTAAGATTGTGTGTATGTGAGTCCACCTTATGTCCAACTTTGGGAAGTATAGGGGCAGTTGTATGTCTGTCTTCTGGATTGCTGTAGTTGAAGATCTCTGGTTTGTGAAGCTCGGCTTTTGGTATGGTGCCATTGTTTTTACAGCTGATAAAGATACATAAAATAATGTACATTACAACATGATACAGAATATTGCTAGACAACTAAAGCATGTTCACTCTTCAAGCAGTGTAATGTGACTGATAGGTGTAAGCCTATACAAGTAGTGCAATTTGGGAAAGTATGAGGACCAGAAATGAGAAAACACACTCACCCTCCCCACCAGTGCCACTCCACACACTGTTCTTCCTCTCTTAGGCTGAAGCAGGGCATTTCCAAGATATTGAAAAACATGATGCCAACAAGTGTGGAAACTGTGTCATTAAAAGTGTGAAGACACTGCCTAAACCTAAACAGGGAATGAAGAAATGGGGAAACAATAAGTGAACTCAACCAAGTTTTGTTATAACAGAAATGCTACAGTAATCCTGGAGAAGTCCAATAGAGACATATTTTCTCACCAATATGTCCTGCCATGTAGGAATATTATTACTCCATATAGAATTTATTGTGGAAGCCCATTAGCAAATAAAGGAATTCTCTTCTCCTGCAATCCAGTGGTACATTAACTAATATAGGATAGTGCACAACTCCCTAGTGGTCTGGAAGACAGACTGCTGGAAAGCCACAGGGAATTTAGATAACATGCTGCTTTCTTGCGCTATGACCAGATCTCCTGCAGCAAGCTGCCTTTCCCTAAAATTCTCCAAACGATAGGCAGACTTTAGGTTTCACAAATTTGAATTTCCAAATAAGCGCTTATTGAGTATGATTCTCACCTGTGGTCACAGTCACAGTGGGAGACCGTGTGAAGTCTGTAATTTCGAATACCATACTGAAATTCAAATGCCTGAATTTGTGGAAAGCAGTGGTCATGTTCTCTGCAACAACGATCCACTCCAGGAAATACACCTAAGAGGAAAAACATTGGAAAAGAAAAGTGAGTTTTGGAATATGTACAATATGTTGTATGGAAGGGTCTGCTTGTATAAGTATTCCTCCGGTTGAAAACTGAACCCAGGGGGAAAAATTTATCTGCATAATATATCTAACATAGTACCTAATTGGTCATCATTTTTAGATTGCAGATTTTGTTGGCTGTCACACTACATCAGGCTTTTTCTATATTGTGTATGTATATAATAAAGTATGGATGTTGGATCTGCATCTTGATATGTGAACTGTGTAGTATGTATGTAATTGTGGTGTATTCATCTCACCTAAGCTGGTGAAGTTTTCTGCAGTGCTTCCAACTCCACACCATAATGTTCCAGGCATGATCCAGCTCCGTCTAGGTCTAGACTTCGACTTCTCTCCATTTACAGTATATAAAGCAATGAGATAGAGCATTGCCACAGCTACACAACTCCTCCAAAACATACCTATAAAAGCACCTATGTATATTGCACCTGTCAGGAATACATAAGTGTGTTTCCAACCCTGGGTAATAACTGCACAATCTATGCCAATAAAGCTACCAATTCCTCTGTCCTAGTCTCACAACAAGCACTATGTAAGTTGTATATCAGGAAGGCATAAGTATGAATGAAGCTGGCCTCTGATGAATCACTTTTATAGTAGGTTTAATATATGGGGTGATGTGTGATACTTCTCTCCTGACCTCTGTCACACCTACTACTGTCTCATTCAAGCTCAGCATCCAGACAGCAGCTATTATCGAGCATTATCGTTATGCTTTTAATGGAACATGTCAACATTTTTCTTTCTGTTGTGTGTAGGAAAATAAATGTGAAAATGCTTTTCTGTCTTCAGATAAAAACATTTATTTGTTAGTGAGTACTAGACTTAGATACATAGTAGATAAGTGGTGGTGGTGGTGCAATCTGGTATTTTCTCTTCCCCCAACTGTAAATATATTATCTGAATTAAACTCTCATGGGATGCAGTGTCTAAGAAGATGAACTAAGAGAAGGTGTTTAGTTGGATCCTCACACTATATTTCTGTATTATGAGTCTTAAAATGTTCACTACATTTACACACAGGTATGTTCTGGGATGATAGGGACAATCTTCCATTTAAAACAAAAAATTTCCCCCCACAAAATTAGGAATGAAAATGTGACCTTCCCTTGGGCGGTATATAATGAAAGTATGAATAACACCATGATTCCTTCTTTTAACTTTTATCATTAGAATTTAGTTTGATGTATAATACATCATGCATTTGGGGGAGTTCAGACAAAGCGAGTCTTCTCCATCGCAGATTTTGTCACGCATTTTCAACAAAATCTGTATTTGTTACATTCAGATTATGCTGTGGATTTGCAACAGATCTCACCCTTTGCATTGAACATTAATATTATAGCTAGGTAAAGGGAACCTGTTACCAGTCTAAGCCCCTTTTAACTGGAATATCTGTAAGAAGCACAGAAAAGGATCACTGTGGAAAGTAAACCTTCTACATTCACTTAGTCCCCCAAATCGCATACAGCTGTCATGGTGGCATTCCTTTTTACAGTAGTACTTCTGATATTCCATTCATCTTATATGCTGTTTCATTTAAAGATGATCGGACATACAAGCACTTATAATATTGACGCCTATGCCTCTGTAATTCTAGAAGCTCCAGCTCCAAGTGTGTATCCAAATAAAAAAATCTTTCCAAAAAACTAGCACATGACAAAACATGCTTAACCTTTTTAAGCAACAGTGGAAATGTTCTGGCCATTATATAGTTAAAATAAAGTTTGTGTATTTTCATGACGTGTCTAGTTAAGGGAGGGATCTGTTGTTATTTATATACTTTGTGACATGTCTGTGGAGAGGGCAGACAACCTCAACCTCTGCCCACTTGACACGCAGACATACTTTATGGAAAGTCCATGGTCCGTAGTGACACTGTACATTACGCTAGAGGTGTTACAAAGGTCACCAGGGGACGGAAGAGGATGGTATAAGGAGATAATTTGTATGCAAACTGTTGATATAAGTTGTTTAAAATGGAAAGTGGAAACAAACAAAAGAAATAAGAGCACATGTAGCAATATGCTGGTTACATAACACATAGTATCCTATATATTAGAAGGAAAAAAATTATACACACACAGAAAAAAATCAATCCCACATAACATTGCAAGCCACTGTAAATACTCTCATACCATGCCGGCCATAGTCAATGCCCTCTTAATAGAGGTTCATAAAAGTGGCAGTCAGACTGCTCTATGAGTATATACTGATATATTCTTTGATTATTAAGTTAGCCACCAACCCAAGCATTGCCGCTTACCATCAGGGCACGTGTGAGTATATAGTATATGTGAAGTGCATATTGTGGGTCATTGGTATACTCTAAGGGTATGTGCACATGATAGCTGCCTTTTACGTCTGAAATTACAGACTGTTTTCAGGAGAAAACAGCTCCGTCGTTTCAGACGTAATTGCTCCTCCTCGCATTATGCGAGGCGTCTTTGACGGACGTAAATTTGAGCTGTTCTTCATTGAATTCAATGAAAAACGGCTCAAATTACGTCCAAAGAAGTGTCCTGCACTTCTTTGACGAGGCAGTCATTTTACGCGTCGTCGTTTGACAGCTGTCAAACGACGACGCGTAAATTACAGTACGTCGGCAAACCCATTCAAATGAATGGGCAGATGTTTGCCGACGTATTGGAGCCATATTTTCAGGCGTAAATCGATTTACGCCTGAAAATAGGTCGTGTGAACCCAGCCTAACAGTGGGAGATTTCAATGGTAATCCAGAAAAGATTTTCAGAACATTTGGAGTAAATGTAAGTCAAAAATGAATCCAAATCCTACCCATAAATAGGGCAGATTTTCCTGTCTGTAGCTACTTAATCTGTGTTGTGTTATAATGCACGGTTTAATGGAGCCTTTAGTTCCCATTAGAAGCGATGAGCTGAGGATCAAGAAAATTCAGAGATAGGGAGGGATGGAGGACTTAAAAATGGATGTTGAAACTAAGCTTCAAAAATTTTTTTACATATCTGTCAGAAGTTTTGATCAGTGGGGGTCTGAGCACTGAGACCCCCACTGTTCCGCTTAGTTTCTAATCAGCTTTCCTCAGAAAGCTGAGCAAGCAGTGTACGGACTCAAAAGAAAGTATATTGAGCCCGTACACCGTTTGCTTGGCTTTCCGAGGAAAGCCGATCAGAAACAAAGCAGCACATCGCTCAC
Organism: Rhinoderma darwinii; assembly: GCF_050947455.1. Classification (NCBI taxonomy): domain Eukaryota; kingdom Metazoa; phylum Chordata; class Amphibia; order Anura; family Rhinodermatidae; genus Rhinoderma; species Rhinoderma darwinii. The sequence continues at coordinate 421,156,348 of NC_134687.1, forward strand.
CTGAGCTAAAGTCTGTTGAACCCGTACACTGCTTGCCTGGCTTTTGGTAAGTCTATTGAGCCCATACACCGCCTGCAGGGCTTAAAATGCACAAGAGATCTGACGCAAAAGCTGTCAGTCCTGCTGACCTGACTAATTCTGGTTTCAGCACAAGATACAGCTTCTATGTATGCAGGATATATAGCTGTATCTCAAAATGTAAAAACACTTTTTAATTAAAAACCATCAATAAAGTTGTTTTAAAACCTCTAATACGTTGTTTTATTTACAAAAAAAATGTGCTCAAAGGTTTACATAACTATCGCATTTTCGGTTTTTTATCCTCACTTTCCAAGAGCAATAACTTTTTTATTTTGTGTCAACATAGCCGCATGAGGGCTTGATTTTCGCGGGACGAGTTGTATTTTTTAATGGCACCATTTAATGTATCATATAATGTACTGAAAAACTTTTATAAATAGTTTTGTGCGGTGGAATGGAAAGAAAATAGGACTTCCTCCATTGTGTTTTGTATTTTGTTTTTAGGGCATTTACAATAAAAATGACATTAACTTTATTCTGCGGGTCAATACGATTACGCCGGTACTAAATTTATATCCATTTTTTGTTTTACTACTTTTATAAAATACAAACAAAATGTTTTTGTGTTTCTTTATTTTGAGACCCTCGACTGTTTTGCTTTTCTGTCAATGTGCAAGGGCTTGTTTTTTTTCTGGGCAAGCCATAGTTTTTTTGGTACTATTTTGGGGTACATACGGCTTTTTAATCTTTTTTTATACCATTTTTTTCTGGAGGCGAGGTGGCGTTTTTATAAAGTTCACCGTCCAGTATAAATATTGTAATATTTTAATAGTTGGGATCGTTGCGGACGCGGTGATACCTATTATGTTTATTTTAATTATTTTATGTAAAAAATGTGAAAAGATTTTTTTAACGTAATATTTTTTTGTACATTGTTGAAAACTTTTTTCTTTAGTCCCACTAGGAGACATAAACATACAATCGTTTGATCGCTTGTACAATACACTGCAATACTTATGTATGGCAGTGTAATGCGCTCTCCTATTAGAGAGGTTATCCAGGATTTCAAAACTGATGGTCTATCCTTAGGATAAGCCATCAATATTAGATCTGTGGGGGTCCAACTCTCGGTACCCCCCTGATCAGCTGTTTGGAGGGATCGCCGCCCTCGTACTAACGCTGCAGCCTCTTCATAGTTTACAAGTTTCTTTCCTGTTCGTACTTGCACAAGCCATTACTTTTGCAGCGGCTGTGCAAGGAATTGCAGCAATGTCCCATTAACTTGAATGGGACAGCACTGCAATACCTTGCACAGCCACTACCACAGTAAAGGCATGTGCAAGTACGAACAGCCTGAAACTCATGCTAAACAATGAAGAGGCTGCAGCGCTCACTCATGCGCCGCAGCACCTTCAAACAACTGATTGGCGGGGGTGCAGAGAGTCAAATCCTCACTGATAAGGATAAGGCCATCAATTTTGAAATTCTGGATTACCTCTTTGAGCTCTGGTAGGGCTAGATAGGAGGAATAACAACACAGCCCTTGGGGGCTTCATTAGGCCCCCAGCTGCCACTACAGCCCATCAGCACCCCTGTGATCGTGTTGTGGGGGGCAAGGTAAGTTGTTAAAGAATCCTTTCCCTTCTGAAAAGCAGGTTAGATATCGCAGTCATTATTGACTGCGGCATCTAAGTGGTTAAACGGCCAGGATTGGAGTTAACTATGATGCCGGCCATTAGAGCAGGGTTACGATGTAATATACAGTCAACTCCTAAGCCCGCTTCATACTTCCGACTTCCACCGCACATACTGTATATGGCGGATGTCAGAAAGGAGTAAAACTCTGCACAATCCTTAATAGTAACCATATATATATATATATATATATATATATATATATATATATATATACACACACACACACACACACACACACACACTACCGTTCAAAAGTTTAGGGTCACTGAGAAATTTCCTTATTTTTGAAAGGAAAGCACAGTTTTTTTCAATGAAGATAACATTAAATTAATCAGAAATACACTCTATACATTGTTAATGTGCTAAATGATTATTCTAGCTGTAAACGTCTGGTTTTTAATGCAATATCTACATAGGTGTATAGAGGCCCATTTCCAGCAACCATCACTCCAGTGTTCTAATGGTACATTGTGTTTGCTAACTGTTAGAAGGCTAATGGATTATTAGAAAACACTTGAAAATCCTTGTGCAATTATGTTAGCACCGCTGTAAACAGTTTTGCTGTTTAGAGGAGCTATAAAATTGACCTTCCTTTGAGCTAGTTGAGAATCTGGAGCATTACATTTGTGGGTTCGATTAAACTCTCAAAATGGCTAGAAAAAGAGAGCTTTCATGTGAAACTCGACAGTCTATTCTTGTTCTTAGAAATTAAGGCTATTCCATGAGAGAAATTGCCAAGAAACTGAAGATTTCCTACAACGGTGTGTACTACTCCCTTCAGAGGACAGCACAAACAGGCTCTAACCACAGTAGAAATAGAAGTGGGAGGCCCCGCTGCACAACTGAGCAACAAGACAAGTACATTAGTGTCTCTAGTTTGAGAAATAGACGCCTCACAGGTCCTCAACTTCATTAAATAGTACCTGCAAAACGCCAGTGTCAACGTCTACAGTGAAGAGGCAACTCCGGGATGCTGGCCTTCAGGGCAGAGTGGCAAAGAAAAACCATATCTGAGACTGGCTAATAAAAGTAAAAGATAAATATGGGCAAAAGCACACAGACATTGGACAGAGGAATGATGAATACCTATACGAGTATAGACCATTGGCATGCGCCAAACAATAATGCGTCCACACAAACCATAAAGCAAATATCAATACCTATACCAGACTGTGAAGACTACTAGTATATCCAGAAAATGAAGCACACATAGCACAAGTCATGTACCATGACAATATAAAATAAACTTTATTGAAATATACATAACACATTGGCCATCAAAATATAAAAACAATATAGCACACAGTTAAAAAGGAGAGTATGGAGGAGCTGCGTGAATAATCCAATATATATGCTACCATACTATAAACATCCTGTGATGTGGTAACAAATGCAGATTGGCTTCCGTCGTCCGTGCACATTGGGGCTATGTTCACACGGAGTATTTTGCCGAGTTTTTTGACGCGGAAACCGCGTCGCAAGACTCGGCAAAAACGCCTCCCATTGATTTCGGCGGGAGGCGTCGGCGTCTTTTTCCAGCGAGCAGTAAAACTGCCTCGCGGGAAGGAGAGGCGACATGCCCTATCTTCGGGCGCTTCCGCCTCTGACCTCCCATTGACTTCAATGGGAGGCAGAGAAAGCGCATTTCGCTCTGTTTTGTGCCCGCGGCGCTCAATGGCCGCGGGCGAAAAGCGACGTGAGAATCTCAGCGAAAATCGGCGTGCAGGGAGAGGAATGTCTGCCTCGGACTTCCAAACGGAGTTTTGAGGCAGATATTCCTCCTGCAAAATACCCCGTGTGAACATAGCCTAATGGTGCCTTCAGCATGGTAGGTGTAATTTGATCTGTGATTGCAGATCTCCATATGCTGTGAACACTGCTTAGTGTTTAGCTATTCGTGTAGTCCCCTCCCTCTGCATTTTATATTTAAAACAACCACTATCCCATCAGTCAGTACCCCTTGAGAAAGCTGACGGCGAAACGTGCGTCGGGGGCGGTCAGTGTGGAGTGTTCCTGCGTGCTTCCTATCATGCAGTCCATGGGTTTGTGCAATATCCTTTATTTATAAAGCATGGTCTTTGTTTTGGGTGCAACTTGGAGCTTTAGCTGTATACTCTTATATGCATGCACAATTGTGTGCTCTTCTGTTAGGTGCTAAGTATATTTATGTGCTTCTGTTGTCCATATACTTGATCTATATGATTATCTTTTCTATAGATATCTGCTTTTGTTACCACATCACAGGATGTTTATAGTATGGTAGCATATATATTGGATTATTCACGCAGCTCCTCCATACTCTCCTTTTTAACTGTGTGCTATATTGTTTTTATATTTTGATGGCCAATGTGTTATGTATATTTCAATAAAGTTTATTTTATATTGTCATGGTACATGACTTGTGCTATGTGTGTTTCATTTTCTGGATATACTAGTAGTCTTCACAGTCTGGTATAGGTATTGATATTGGACAGAGGAAGATTGGGAAAAAAGTGTTATGGACAGACGAATCGAAGTTTGAGGTGTTTGGATCACACAGAAGAACATTTGTGAGACGCAGAACAACTGAAAAGATGCTGGAAGAGTGCCTGACGCCATCTGTCAAGCATGGTGGAGGTAATGTGATGGTCTGGGGTTGCTTTGGTGCTGGTAAAGTGGGAGATTTGTACAAGGTAAAAGGGATTTTAAATAAGGAAGGCTATCACTCCATTTTGCAATGCCATGCCATACCCTGTGGACAGTGCTTGATTGGAGCCAATTTCATCCTACAACAGGACAAGCCAATCCAACTTGTGGGAGGGGCTTCTGGAAGCATGGGGTGAAATTTCTCCCGATTACCTCAGCAAATTAACAGCTAGAATGCCAAAGGTCTGCAATGCTGTAATTGCTGCAAATTGAGCATTATTTGACGAAAGCAAAGTTTGAAGGAGAAAATTATTATTTGAAATAAAAATCATTATTTCTAACCTTGCCAATGTCTTGACTATATTTTCTAGTGATTTAGCAACTCATTTGATAAATATAAGTGTGCGTTTTCATGGAAAACACAAAATTGTCTGGGTGACCCCAAAATTTTGAACGGTAGTGTGTATATATATATATATATATATATATATATATATATATATATATATACACATACACAAATATATAGTAGCAGCACTCGAGCAAATTCCAATATGGGTATGGGTGCTCAACAGGTAATCCTGATCCAAGGACTGGGATATATATGAAGAAATCCTGCAGCACTCTGATATGGCAAAAAATGTGGTTTATTCAATCAACAAATTTGTTGATTGAATAAACCACATTTTGTGCCTTATCGGAGTGCTGCAGGATTTGTTCATATATATATATATATATATATATATATATATATATAGTACTGTGCAAAATTTTTAGGCAGTTGTGGAAAAATAATGCAAAGTAAGAATGATTTAAAAAAATAGAAGTGTTAATATTTTTTTTATCAATTATCAAAATGCAAAGTGACTGAACAGAACAGAAATCTAAATGAAATCAATATTTGGTGTGACCAACCTTTGACTTCAAAACACCATCAATTAGGTACACTTGCACACAGTTTTTGAAGGAACTTGGCAGGGAGGTTGTTCCAAACATCTTGGAGAATAACCACAGATCTTCTGTGGATGTAGGCTTCCTCATATCCTTCTGTCTCTTCATGTAATCCCAGACAGACTCAATGATGTTGAGATCAGGGCCCTGTGGGGGCCTATCATCACTTCCAGGGCTCCTTGTTCTTCTTTACGATGAAGATAGTTCTTAATGAGATTGACTGTATGTTTGGGGTCATTGTCCAGCTGCAGAATAAATTTGGAGCCAATCAGACGCCTCTGTGATGTTATTACATGATGGATAAGTATCTGCCTGTATGTCTCGGCATTGAGGACACCATTAATCGTGACAATCCCCAACTCCATTTGCTGAAATGCATCACCAAACTTGCAAGAAACCTCCACCATGCTTCACTGTTGCCTGCAGACACTCAATAATGTACTGCTCTCTTTCTCTTCGGCGAACTAACTGCCTTCTGTTACAGCCAAATATTTCTAATGTTGTACAGAGCACCTGCTGTTATTTTTCTGCACCCCAGTTCCTGTTTTTGTTCATAGTTGAGTTGATTGGTCTTGTTTCCACATTGAAGGTATATCATTTTGGCCGCAAATCTACCATAAAGACCACTTCTGGCCAGACTTCTCCGAACAGTTGATGGGTTTACCTGGGTCCCGCTGTTTTTTTTTACAGTTCTGACCACTGCTGGACATCTTCCAATTTCAAAGTGAAATAAGCATGATGTGTCGTTGATCTGCTGCACTAAGTTTCCTTGGCCGACCACTGTGTCTACGGTCCTCAATGTTCCTGATGACCTATTCCGCAAGCATTGTAGCTTCTTTATTGATTATTAGGCAAAGCATCTCACATTCTGTAGTGACTGGTACTGCAGCTCAATCCCTTTCACTTTAGCTACAAAGAGCTTCCGTACCAGGTACAGCCACCACCGAATGTACGAAGTTGTGCCTGGTAAGCAATAAAGTCAGAATCAGTCCGCTGATCAGCGGGGGTGCTGTGATTTGGACCGCAACAATTTAACCCCTTATCGCACCGGTACATCCTGTATTGCAGTGCTTTAAGGCACCGGGACGTACCGGTGCGTCCTGGCTAAAAACTCACCATGTCAAAGGACAAGGTGACAGAACTGTGCTGTCAACAGTTTATCGGCACAGTAAGACGGCAGGGGACCAATCACAGCGGTCTCCTGCCGGCGATCGCTGTGATTGGTCAGTCAAAGCAGACTGACCAATCACAGCTCCATGACGTGGTGTATGTGATGGCGCTGGCTCACTTCTAAGCCAGCGCTATCACTTCCGGTTAATAGCTGTCCGACACCCCTCTGCAACGGCCAGGACCGGAGCTTGGCTCCGATCCAGCCGATTAACTCCTTCGATGCATCGATCAACGCGGAGTGTCCAAAAGCGGATAAGATCTGGCCCCGTTTATCAGTGTGACACTGGCCACACATCTGTGGATAATGATTTATTTACCCCATTATTATACCCTCTTATTATGCCCTGATGTACTCCGCACAGATTACATATACCCCCACATTCTAAACTTAAATACCAGCAATACCCCAAACAAAACTACCAAGCAAAATCTGCGCTCCAAAAGCCAAATGGCGCTCCCTCCCTTCTGAGCCCTGCAGCGTGCCCAAGCAGCAGTTTACGTCCACATATATGGCATCGCCATACCCGGGGGAACCCGCTTAACAGTTTGAGGTATTTGTCTTCAGTGGCACAAACTGGGCACAAAATATTGTGCACTAAAATGGCACATATCTGTGGAAATTTGCAATTTTCACTTTGCACCATCCACTGAGCATTCATTTCTAATATAAAAAAAAAAAACAGTGTGGTCAAAATGCTCACTACATCCCTTAATAAAATGCCTTCAGGGATGCAGTTTCCAAAATGGGGGTCACTACTTGGGGGTTTGTTTTACTATTTGACCCCAGAGCCCTGCCATTGTGGGCTAATGCTGCGAAAATCACTAAAATAGGCCTCACATGCGCCTTTCACTCCTAAGCCCTGTCATATGTCCAGGCAAATGATAAATGCCTTGAGGGGTGTAGTTTACAAAATGGGGTCACTTCTCATGGTTTTACACTCTACTCTGGTACCTAAGGGAGCTCTGCAAATGTGACATGGCGCCCATACACCAGTCCAGCAAAATCTGCGCTCTAAAAGCCTCATGGCACTCCTTCCATTTTGAGCTCTGCCATGTGCCCAAACAGCAGTTTAGGGCCACACATGGGGTATTGCCGTACTCGGGAGAAATTGGGTAACAAATTATGTGTTGTTTTTTCTCCTATTACCCTTTGTGGGGAAAAAATTGGTTGCAAAACTACATATTTTTGGGAAAAAAATAATTTTTCATTTTCACTGCCTCATTCTAATACAATCTATGAAACACCTGTGGGATCAAAATGCTCAGTACACCCCTAGATGATCACCCTGAGGGGTAAAGTTTCCAAAATGGAGTCACTTCTCAGGGGTTTCTACTGTACGGGTACCTCAGGGGCTCTGCAAATGCGACATGGCGCCCAAAAAACAATCAACCAAAATCTACATGCCAAGTAGCACTCCTGCCATTCTGAGCCCTGCGGTGTATACAAGCAGCAGTTTATGACCACATATGGGGTATTGCCATACTCGGGAGAAATTGCTTTACAATTGTTGGGGCGCTTTTTCTCCTTTACTCCTTGTGAAAATGAAAAAAATTCAACGTTTTAGTGGAAAGAATGTAGATTTTCATTTTCACTGCATAATCCCAATAATTCATCAAAAAATCTGTGGGGTCAAAATGCTCACTATACCGGTAGATAAATTCCACGAGGGGTATAGTTTCAAAAATGGGATCACTTTTGCCGGGTTTGCACTATTTTGGCCCCTCAGTGGCTTTGAAAATGTGACATGGGGCCGCAAACCATTCCAGCAAAACTTGAGCTCCAAAAGTCAAATGGCACTCCGTCCTTTCTAACTTCCGCCATGTGTCCAAACAGCAGTTCATTACCATATATGGGGAATTGCTGTGCTCAGAAGAGTTTGCGTTACAAATATTGGGGTGTTTTTTCTCCTTTATCTATTGTAAAAATGAAAAAATCTGAGCTAAAACTACATTTTATTAGAAAAAATTTAGATTTTCAATTTCACTGCATAAAATTCCCATAAATTCAGCAAAAACCGTGTAGGGTCAAAATGCTAACTATACCCCTAGAAAAATTCCTTGAGGGGTGTAGTTTCCAAAATGGGGTCACTTTTGGGGCGTTTCCACTGTTATGGTCCCTCCAGCAAAATCTGCGCTCCAAAATCCAAATGGCCCTCGTTCCCTTCTGAGCCCTACCGTGCGTCCAAACAGCAGTTTATTACCACATATGGGGTATTGCCATAATCAGGAGACATTGCATTACAAATGTTGGGGTGCTTTTTCTCCTTTATTCCTTGTAAAAATTAAAACATCGTATGTTTTTTCAGAAAAAAAGTAGACTTTCATTTTCACAGACCAGTTCCAATAAATTTAGCAAAAAACCTGTGGGCTAAATATGCTAACTATACCTCTTGAAAAATTCCTTGAGGGGTGTAGTTTCCAAAATGGGGTCACTTTTGGGGGGTTTCCACTGTTTTGGCACCACAAGACCTCTTCAAACCTGACATGGTGCCTAAAATATATTCTAATAAAATAGAGGCCCCAAAATCCACCAGGTGCTCCTTTGCTTCTGAGGCGGGTGTTTCAGTCCATTACCGCACAAGGGCCACATGTGGGATATTTCTAAAAACTGCAGAATCTGGGCAATAAGTATTGAGTTGCGTTTCTCTCATAAAACCTTCTGTGTTACAGAAAAAACTGTAGTACAAATGAATTTCGTAAAAAAAACATTTAAATTTGTCAATTTCACCTCTACTTTGCTTTATTTCCTGTGAAATGCCTAAAGGGTTAAAATAATTTCTGAATGCTGTTTTGAATACTTTGAGGGGTGCTGTTTTTAAAATGGGGTGATTTATGGGGACTTCCTAATATATAAGGCCCTGAAAGCCACTTCAGAACTGAACTGGTCCCTGAAAAAATTGCCTTTTGAAATTTTCTTGAAAATGCGAGAATTGCAGCTAAAGTTCTAAGCCTTGTAACGTCCTAGAAAAATAAAAGGACGTTCAAAAAACGATGCAAACATAAAGTACACATATGGTAAATGTTAACTAATAAATATGTTGTGTGGTATTACGATCTGTTTTACAAGCAGATACATTACAATTTCGAAAAATGCACATTTTTGCAAATTTTCTCTAAATTTTGGTGTTTTTTACAAATAAATATTGAATTTAACGACCACATTTTTTCAGTATCATAAAGTACAATATGTCACGAGAAAACAGTCTCAGAATCGCTTGGATAGGCAAAAGCATTCTGTAGTTATTACCACATAAAGTAACACATGTCAGATTTGCAAAAATCGGCTGTGTCCACATGGCCAAAACAGGCTTAGACATTAATATTGATGACCTAAAAATAGGTAATCAATATCAAAGTCTTGTAAAAGCCCTTTGTTTTTGCCACCAAACCACGCTAGACCTCCAGAGAAATTAGAAATGAACCATCCCCCAGATCACCATGATATTGTACAGTATATCACTATTAACCCCATCATCTCCCTAGACCACCAGAAAGACATTAGGTATTGACTGCTAAATCAGTATAGACCACAAGGAATAGAACAGGAATACTTTATATATCCCTTAAACACCCTATGTAAAAATATGTGATGTAATTTATGTAGAGCAAACTTTGTTTAATTGGCATCAACAACAGATGTTCAATGTATGGCACAGGCATTAGTACTGTAACACCAGTGGCAGGCCCCACATCTGACAGCGGTCCCCGCCCCAGATCCCTAGTGCGTGCACGCTCTGGTCGCCTCTTAAAGTGCCAGTTCATGCAAAATTCAAAAGTTACCCAACCCTGCTGCTTTCCAGAACTACTTAAGGCACCTTCACCATCTCACATGTGCCTGAGCAATATTGTACTAACCCAGTGTTTGCCTTCCAGTAATCCAACACCATCCTTCTTCCAGTAATCCGGCACCAGCCTGCTTCCAGTAATCCGGCACCAGCCTGCTTCCAGTAATCCGGCACCAGCCTGCTTCCAGTAATCCGGCACCAGCCTTCTTCCAGTAATCCGGCACCAGCCTGCTTTCAGTAGTCCAGCACCAGCCTGTATCCTCTACCTGCTATTTGACTGTGTCCAGCTGCCACCAAGGTACCATCTATCAGTGACTGTATTACACCTTGATAGTTTTTTACCGCTCAGACTGTTGTGGATGTAAAGTCTGAAGTGTCCATCAAGGGTTTGACCTTCCCCCAGCTAGCATGCAGAAAGAACGATACAAATTTCCACCGGTGTGTGTATCTCGCTGGTACTTGTGGTTCCACACAGAAATGCAACTGCAGAAATGCAACTGCTTGCTGTGTATATCCTCGAGGATTTCACCTCTTTTTTACGTGCTCCGGTTGTTAATCTCCTTGTTGAGATATTTCTTCCAATTCAAAATTTTTTATTGGTTTTAATACAAACAATTACAAAAACATTTGGAGAAAATGTGTCCCCATAATAAAAAGAACATGACAAATAGAGCACAGCCCAAACAGACAGCTATCTGAGCAATCATAACGGGAAGGAGCATTGCTTAAAAGTAAAGGTAAAGAAACATACAATAATTCACTTCATACACAACCTAAAATGCAATGGCCATAGCATGTGAGCACAATCACAGGAAGCAAATGACCCCTCAAAGTCGACACAAGAAAGAAAGGAAGGGAGAGATAGAATGGGAGACAAACAAAGGCAAGGGAGAGACAAGGAGAGTTCATGGTGAACCTGGACGCCAGTTCCGGAAAAGCATGGGCAAATAAGAGAAAGCAGCTATGCACCTGATAAAAACCAGGGTGGAGCAAGCAAACCCCTCCGCACTCGCATACAGTCCCCTCTCAGATGAAGTCTCATGGGGAGGATGGGTACTGAGCCTCAAGCCACTACAGTACGGAAGGTGGGAGAAGAGAAGCTATTGAGACCAAGTGTCTGTATATCGTGCAGAGGCAGCCAGGGATTGAGCCAGGAGGTGTTCCATATGCTGTATTAAGGCAACCTCCTGAAACCATTCATTCAACAGTGGAGGAACTGACGTTTTCCACTTGCAGGGTATTACCGATTTGGCCGCCTGAAGAAGGTGCCTAATTAGAGAGCATTTGTAAATGAGTAGTGGCATAGGGAACATAAATAAAAGTGCCACCTCGGGTGAACTGGGCACCGAGACCCCAGAGACTTCCAATATAATTTTAAGAACCGCCTCCCAAAAACTCTGCAAGGAGGGGCAACTCCACCAAATATGAGACATGGATCCACCCACAGCAGCAACATGTGTCAGGTACAGACGGGTACCATTTATGCAGGGCAGAAGGGACCCGATACCACCTTGAGATAATTTTGTAGCTAGTTTCCTGGGCTCGTATGGCTATTGAGGCTTTCTGGGACAGGTAGAAAGATCGCCTCCATTGTGTGTCAGCCAATGTCATGTTCAATTCTGTCTCCCAAGCCTTGCAGAAGGATGGGAGTTGAGAAATTTATAGTGTGTGGAGATGGCATGTGCAGGGGACAGGGTGGAAACACACAAGCGTTCAAAGTCAGTAAACGGTGAAGGTGAGCCTGACGCTTAGTAGCACTATAGAAATGTTGTAACTGGGAATATTGAAATACGTGACGCGGTGAAGGCATTTCAGCTGAGCAGATAGTGGTTAATGGGAGCAAAGAAGAGTCGGATAGGACCTGAGTGAAGTACATGGGATTGGTGGAAGACCTACCCAGGAAGGAGAGACTCGCCTCCCCAGCAGGAAATGCTGGGTTGTCCGTAATAGGGGTCAGTCATCCCAGTGGGTCCACAAGCAAGCCCCCTATCCCAGAGGAACGCAACGCCAAGAGGGTATGGAAAACAACAAAGGAGTCAGGTCTCAGTCTGCTCCCAGGTAGGGTCCATGGCAAAGTAGATAGGGTACAGGTACAGAGCTGTTGGGCCAAGCGAACCCAGAGATTAGAGTCATGATTATGAAAGAAGTCGAGGACACGAGCATGAGTCGACGCCAGATAATAAAGACGACAATCTGGCAGACCAACCCCATCCGCGTCCCTGGAGCAAGTAAGAATTTTCCTACTCAGATGGGGGTGAGCCGTTGGCCAGATGAAGGATCCAAAACACTGTTGGATACGTAGCCAATAAGAGGATGGGATGGAGATAGGGATCGTCTGCAGGAGGTACAACAATCTGGGAAGGAGTGACATTTTAATAATATTAATACGGCCAAACTAGTAGAATTCCCTTTTATGCCAAGAGGCGAGATCTGTGCGGAATTTGCCTAGTAAAGGGGCAAAGTTATTAGTAAACAGTTGGCAGAGGTCAGAGCTTAGGCGCACACCTAAATAAGTTATACCCCTAGAAGGCCAGGAAACAGGGAAATTACTTTTGAGGAGTGATAGTGTCGAGGGTGAGAGGGACACATTCAAAGCCTCAGACTTGGAGAAGTTGATCTTAAAGTTGGACCATGATCCAATACGGGACAGCTCGGACATCAACGATGGAAGACATACATGCGGGTTCGTAAAATAAACCAACAGGTCATCAGCAAATGCAGAGCACATATATTCTGTCCCACCTATGAGAATACCCTTAATATCCGAGCTGTTCCGGATGGAGGCCATGAGATGCTCCATGACGAGAACGTGCAACAATGGGGACAGAGGGCAACCCTGCCTGGTACCGTTATGAATAGCAAAGGGCGCAGAGAGGGAGCTGTTCATTTTTAATTGTGCAGATGGGGAATGATAGAGGGCCATCATTTTACTTATAAGGGAAGGTCCTAGGCCTATATGTTGGAGAGTCTGGTGAAGGGCGGGCCAGGATATCCCATCAAACGCCTATTCGGCATCCAGAGGCAAGATCATGAAAGGGATGTGATGGGACTGGGCATGATGAATGATATCTACGGTTTTCAGGGTATTATCCCGGCCAGGCACAGAGCCCACCTGATCCGCATGGACTAAAAGGGGAAGATGTTTATTCAGTCTGTTAGCAAGCAATTTGGCATAGATTTTTAAGTCCACGTTGAGCAAGGAGATGGGGCGATAACTGGAGCAGAGCTGAGGGTCTTTACCGTGACTGTGCCAAGGTGGAGCCCGTGGGAAACAAGACCTCAGGGGAAATAGAATTAAAGGCTTGGAGAAGAAGTGGCGACAAACAGTCTGTGAATGTTTCATAAAATTTGGCAGTATATCCATCCGGTCCAGGACTCTTCCCCCCGGAAGATCCTTAATAACTACAAGGATCTCCGACAAGGTAAAATCAGCATCCATCTCCTCAGCCATCGCACTAGATAAAGGCGTGAAAGGATAGGGGAGAGAGGTTCGATTCGGGGAGGAAGAGCCAGCGGAGGGTCGAAGGTTATATAGATCAGAGTAAAAGGTGTGAAAGCAATCTCGGGATTCGCGAGCCTTTAACGCCCTGGCTAACATGCGTCTGCTTTTGTTACCAAATTCATAAAACGTACTCCTACAAACTTGGAGGGCACGCTGTTGGGCCGAGTCTATCAGACGCCTGGCCTCTTGGCGGGCACTCTGTAACTCTCGTAAGAGTGGAAGAGAAAGTGCACGCTTGTGAGCCAATTCGAGGGAGCTAATTTTTTGGAGAGCAAGTTTCAGGGAGTGGGCCCGTTCTTTTTTAAGGCATGCTCCATGTTTTATGAGGACCCCGCGGAGCACACATTTGAGCGCCTCCCACTGCATCATAGGAGAAGTGCTCAACCGTTTGCAACAGCTCAGCACCACAGACCCCATCAAGGAGCAGGGACTCGTTAAGTCTCCAGGGCCAGGGACCTTTAGTGAGAAAAGCAAGGTGTAAGGTACAAAACACCGGGGCATGAACCGATCAGAATATATTACCTATGGACGTGGAAACAGCCCAGGGGAGGGCATGATGTTGGAGGAGGATGTAGTCTAAGCAACTGTAGGTGCCATGCGGATTAGAGTAAAAGCTATAGTCTTTATCAGAGGGATGTTGAAGGCGCCAAACATCACATAGTTGAAGCTGCGAAAGTGCGCGTCGCACCCGTCTGATAGCACCGTAGGCGACACTGGAGCGACCAGTAAAATTATCTAGAGTCGGGTCCAAAGTAAGATTAAAGTCTCCGCATAACACCACAGTCCCCCGTACAACCGGGAGGGCAGTGTCTATGAGATGAAGAAGGAAAGGGACCTGACCAGTATTCGGGGCGTAGACATTGATCACAGTGAACTCACGCCCACCAATGTTTAAAACTAGGATGATATATCTAGCGTCAGTATCGGTGACAATATTGACGACCTGATAAGTGAGGGATTTATGAAGAGCTATAGCGAATCCACAAGATCTGGAGTGTGAATTGTTACTAAAATGCCAGTGTGTATAAAATTTGTGTCTAATAGCAGGGGAATGACCCTCCTTAAAGTGTGTTTACTGGAAACATGCAATATGTACCTTGCGCTTATGAAGGTGGTGCAGGATTTGCGCTCTCTTCTCAGGCGTATTCAACCCCTTCACATTGAAGGAGGCTACAGTGAGGTCAGCCATGGACGCATGCAGAACCGCATTCTGAAACGTTACGGAATGAACAGGAGAGATAGGAGTCCAGGATCACCACAAGTAAGAAGACGAGAAGAGGGGAGAACGGTCTAGGGAAAGAAAACACAGCATGAGAGAAAAACAAAACACAAAAAAAAGGCAGCAACACAGAGACTGCCGCAAAAGCTAAACACAAAAATGTGAAGGACCAAAAAGCGACAACGGCGCTCTGGATTGATCCAGTACCTACGGGGGGAAGGTGATAGCTACGCATGAGAGCGAAACGCTCTCATCGGCATATAATAAAATGAAAATAAATATATACAGCTATAATTATAGATACATTGAAAATAGAGGGGAAGGCATATGGTAGCAGTAGTAAATACAATATCTAAGGCAGAAAACAAACTAGGCATCTCACAGTAAGCAAGAACAAAAGAGGACTTCCAGGAACTTAAATAATCACGTAAGGCAAACTAAGTCCTGGAATGGACAAACAGGGCTCCAAGCAGCGCAAGTCCTCAAGCTGAACGGGCAGTCTGCTCTGGCTGTGCAAGTTCCCGGTCACGTCCTCTACCGAACCGTCTTCTGGGACCCCTCGGGGGCCGACCCCCTATAGAATCCGGGTGTGGGGAAGGAGGGCGTCCTATTTGAGATCCACTGCCAGCAGAAGACAACAACGAGGGCCACTCTTGGAGTGAGACGGAAGGAAGGCCTAGATCCCTGAGGAAATCAGGCAAGTCATTGGGAGATCTCAGCGTATAGGTGTGACCATCACGTCTGACCATTAAGGCAAAGGGGAAGCTCCATCTATAGACTATGCCTCGATTCCGAAGAACCTCCAAAAGGGGCTTAAGAGCTGCTCTTTGTGCCAGAGTGTGCCTAGACAGATCCGGCAGTATACGTATCTGCGTCCCGTGATGAAAAATGGTGGGCTATTGTCTGTTTTTTTGCAGAATAGCGTCTTTTATGGCATAGAAATGTATCCGGCAAATGACATCTCTGGGCCGCTGGTCATCAAGGCTCAGTGGATGTAGGGCTCTATGAGCACGATCAAGTTCAATATGGGTATTTGGTGGACGACCCAATGACGTATTGAAGATGGTGGACAATGTGGAGAAAATATCGGATGCAGGAATAGATTCAGGCAGTCCCTTAATACGTATGTTGTTCTTCCGATTACGATTCTCAATGTCGTCAAGATGTTGTTGCAGAGTAAATAATTGAGCAGAGTAATGCTGCAGAGTGGCTTGTATGGTGACAAGTGTTGCATGATCAGTGACACGGTCGTGAGCAAGGGTATCCACTCTCGTAGAAAGTGAGGAAAGTTCAGCTCGAAACTGTAAAAACTCCAATTTACATTCGTCCACAATCTGTTTAGCAAAGGAAGTCATATCAGCCCTAGTGGGCAGCATTGAACCATCTGACGGATGTCCAAAAGAGTTGCCGGTCTATCCTCAACAGGTACAAACAGGTACAACTGAGGAGTCGGTATGACTTAATCCGAAAACAGCCAGCATTTCACTCGGATTGCAGGCAGAGACCAGAACAGGGTGGCTGAGAGAGAGGATGGCGGAACCCTGGCTGCGGGCATAGGAGAGAGTTAAGGACGAATGAGGCGAGGGAGACCCTTGGGGCATCGAGGATGGAGATGGCGGCTGGACATGCGGGGGGCTATCCTATGAGGAGCCAGAGGACCATGCGGTGGAACCTCCCAGTGGTCCAGGGCCCTGGTGAGGCTGGGGGGTATGCGGGCCTGAGCAGCGGAAAGGGGAACATGAGGTCCAGGATCCCCGTACTCACTGTGCAGATCTATCGATGGAGAGGATGCGTCCCACGGGGGCCTGTCCTGAAGGCAGGGCCGATGCAGAGGCTCAGAGACAGCGGGCCGGGAGTCCTCCAGTTCAGGCGTGCCTGTGCTGTGTGCTACCATCCTGCACATATCCGGGGCAGGAAAAGGGACTGCAGGTCTTAGAGGCGATACCGGGCGGAAGGCCGCCTCAAGAGACGATCTAGCATCCACTTCCGGTCTCCTCATCTCCAGCAGCAAGTGCCGGCGGCCATTTTGGAGGGCCGCGTGTGAGGCCTGGAGCTGAGCGTCGGCCTCGGCGGCATCCCCGGAGGCAGCAGCGGAACACAGGGGGGTCCCCACAGACAAGACCTCCCCAACAGGGGAGGCCGGCCGGGACACAGCCGCGGCACGGGCAAGGCGGACGCCAGACACTTGAAAATGGGTAAGAGACATTGATTCATGCTCAAGACATTGCTATAGGCATTTGCATTATGATGTGCATATAGTTGTAGTTACTCACCTGTACTATCTATGGGCTGTTGTCCCAGATTTATTATACAGAGACATCATATAGTGCACTCAGCATCACTGCATGCATTATCCAGCGGTCTTTAGTGATAGACAGTAGGCTGCTTGCACATTATTTCTCAATCACCAATGTTATCTGTTACAATATTAAACACAAAAAGAGGGGCTCCTCTTGCAAGTGATAAGGGTTAGATGCTATAGGCGTAAAGCATACTACCAGAATAATCTATTAGGAAGGCACTCCTAGATAAGCATTTTATACACAGAGAAGAACAAGGAGCGTAGAAGCCATATGATAAAACAAACCTTTATTACATAATTTATACATATAACACAGAAGAATTTAAAAAAAGGTACAGTTGGAAAGAGTGACTCTGTGAAATTTCCAATGCAGAAGGGCAGGCTCAGTTAATCAGATATAGAAATACAGGGAGGTTACCATTAGCATGTGTGAACAGGGGCAAACATAGATACTGAAGAGCATGACGTAATATAAATGTACAGGATACAAAATAGAAACACAGTATAATGCATGTGCGAGTCTCTAAGTCGTATCCTATAATAAGCAATGTAAGGCAGTCAACATTCGATCTCATGATTCATAAAGTTTGCAAGTATAACCCGAATGCAAAGGGGTATCTTACCCATAATGAAGTGTATTTGGAGCCTGACGGACGTATGGAAAACCCCAACGCGCGTTTCGCGGTGTGCTTCCTCAAGGGGTATACAGTGTCTGATGCAGGGCAGCCTTAAATACTGTAGGGAACAGGTGTATGCGATATCACCTGATCCAAGGAGAGTGCAGCGCATATCTCCCGCCGACAACCGGATGTGAGGCATGCCCCACTTCCAGGCCCCAGCGCCGTAGCGCATATCCAGGGTCCCCGACGCGTACAGGGACCCCGGACATGCGCAGTGCGCTACAAGGGCGGGAACGGGGCATCGGCACAGCGGTGACGAACGGGAGTGACGCGCTTCTCATTGGACGAGGGACACGACGGAAAGGTAAGAGAATCCTATAGGTCAGTTTTGTGTTCTGAGTGGATATCATATGTGTTGTGTCAATTTACAATTCTATGAGAAACAGGGAGTGTATGCGTTACACGAATAGGAGTGAATGCATAAATAATCGTGAACAAAGAAAAAAGACGCATTGTACTCCCTTCACAGAAGAGATAGAGTGTCTTGAATATGTGGGTATACAAAGATTACCGCTGGCTCAGTTATGAACATGTGAACACAAATTTTATGCACAATGTGACAAGATAAGATTCACAAATAAAACGACATCATATTGATACCCCATAATTGTACTGGGTAAGTGAACAACAAGCATTTATAATTAGTGAGTGAGGCCGAATGTTTCCAATAATAAATTGTACACATGGGGCCAACTAGAGAAATAGATAAAAAAAGAAGGTGAGAAATACATTATCTCAATACATAAAATGGTGAAAAATACGCTATCATAAAAAGTAGAAACATGCCCTAAGAGAAGGGGACTATTATCAGTACATCGTAGAGCATAAGAAGAGATTAGTGACATTATACACAACAAATATTTCCTCTCCATCAATGCTTCGACCGGGATCCGGCTCTAGGTTTGAAATTCGCATCTAATAAAGGCTGTCAGACGAAATAAGTACCTAAGTGACACAGTAAAAGACACATGTTAAAAATAAATTAAAAGCAAGAACAGAAGGTGGTAGGATACTAAGTGGAAATTTATAGAAAGGATGCAAAATTCAGTTGTTCATTAAGGCCATTTGGCACCATAGAACCCAGCTTCACAATCCACATACACTCTCTTTGGGCCAGAACCTTCTTCAAATCGCCCCCTCTGATGCCACAATGTATACGATCAATACCACGAATCATAAGGGATCTTGAGCTGCAACCATGACATTCTTTAAAATGTCTAGGCAATGTTTTTAGTTGTCTTAGGTCACTGATTTTCTTAGCTCCAATGATATCCCTGACGTGCTCCCTAGTGCGTATCCTCAACTGTCGAGATGTTAAGCCCACATAAATTTTTGGGCAGCCGCATAAGGCATAGTATACAACGTGTGTAGTGCTACAAGAGATATAGTCTCTGATTATAAATGTTTTACTGCCATCTGTTGTCTTAAAATCATTAGCTCTGCTAATATTTGGGCATGCGACACAGTCACCACACGGGTAACATCCAGTTATGGGTTCCCGTGCACCAAAAGGGTTGACAGTTTTGGGTACATAATGACTTTTGGTCAGGAGGTCCTTGAGATTTTTACTCCTCCTAGCTGTCATCATGGGTTTTAGCGATAGGCTCTTTGCTAGGGCTGGTTCTGACCTTAGACTGGGCCAATATTGTGCTAAGATAGACCTCATTTTATCCCATTGATTGTTGTATGTCGTGATGAAACGAGTTTGGTTATCGACAGTGGGATGACTTTTGTTTTGTAAGAGCTCGAGACGCGGAGTTCTTCTAGCCCTATTATAGCCTGATTTAATGAGGCGTGTGCTGTATCCTCTATCTGTGAATCTGGATTTTAGGTCATCTGACTGTCGCTCAAAGAGTCTATCGGTGGAGCAGATCCGCTTCATCCTGAGGAACTGCCCAACCAGGATAGCTCTGACAGTGGACCGAGTGTGAAAAGAGGTGGCGTGCAGCAAAGAATTTACTGATGTGGACTTCCGAAAGACATCAGTCTGAAGGAATCCATCACAGTCAGTAAAAATTTGTATGTCCAAAAAATCTATTTGTTGTTTGTGTGATTTATAGGTCAACTTAATATTGACAGAATTCAAATTCAATTGCCGCATGAATTCCACCAATTCACACTCGGAACCCTGCCATATAAAAAGGATGTCATCAATATACCGAAGCCAGCACTGCACATGTTCAGCGGCCCGGGCGCCATCCCCAAGAAAAACCTGCCTCTCCCAGAGGCCGAGAAACAGGTTTGCATAGGATGGCGCGCAGGCCGCACCCATGGCAGTGCCCCTGGTCTGTAAGTAGAAGTGATCTTTAAACACGAAGAAGTTGTGAGTCAGGATATACTGAAGCAATTCCAGTATAAGATCACACATTTCGCCATCCCGGTTGCTGGTCCCCAGGTAGAAGCGGACCGCCTCCAAACCGTCACTATGTCGTATACATGTATACAGAGACTCAACGTCTGCCGTAACGAGAAACATGTCAGACTCGATTTGAATACCATCTAACCTACCCAGGACTTCCGTCGTGTCTTTGATGTATGAGGGCAGATCGGGGACCAAAGGTTTGAGATAATAATCTATAAATTTACATATTGGGTCGCAGAGACCACCCATACCTGACACGATCGGACGTCCTGGGGGGTCCACAAGGCTCTTGTGAACCTTAGGCAGAAAGTAAAGCGTTGGGATTTTAGGCTCATTGATCAAGAGTCCCTCATAGATTTTCTTTCGGATAAGTCCCTTATCCAGGGCCTTGCTGAGAATAGTGGTTAATTCTCCAGAAAAAGAAAGCAACGGGCTGTGAGTCAATTTGGCGTAAGTATGTTTATCACGTAATTGTCTCAGGGCTTCCCTTTCGTATTTAGCCATTGGCCAGACCACGATGTTCCCCCCCTTGTCTGTAGGTTTAATCACTACATCGTCCAGAAGTCGCAGTTCCCCCAAAGCTTTCCTCTGGGAGGCAGTTAAATTGTCTGCTCCTCTTGTAATGGACAGTTGCTTGAATTGATCCATAACTAATCTGGTAAAGATTTCAACCTCAGGGCATAAAGACAAGGGGGGAAACCTCGTGGACCTGGGTAGCACAGATGTCGGAAAGGCACCCATTACCTCAGATGTCTGTTCGCGTAAGAGATCCTCAAGAGCCTGGAGGGCCTCCTTTTCCATTTCGCTGGTGACTACCATCGTATCGGAACTCCTACTATGGAGTTTCTTTAGAATCAATTTACGCGAAAAGAGGTGTAGGTCCTTCAAAGCTGTGAAGAAATCAAAGTGGTTGGTTGGTGAAAAAGTCAGCCCCTTACTGAGAACATCACACTGGGCATCAGAGAGGGCATGTGAGGACAGGTTAATTACCTCCAGGTTGTTTGCTGGTTTCTTGTCCTGCTGAGTATTTCGCATGTTCTTATGCTTGGCATATCTGTCATAACGCCTCCTTGAGCCCAAGAAACCCTGACTGTTCCCACTAGTGTCACTGTGGTTCATGTCTCTGGCTCTATGCGTTTCCTCACCTGATGCACGAGATGAGACTGATGATGATCTGGAGTGGGGGAGGGATCCAGATCTAGAACGGCCCCGTCTCATATGCCATCTATATACTCGATTAGATTGATAATCCGATAAGTCTCTCTGAAATTTCCCAGATTTGATCGTGCATATATCTTTCTCCCACTTAGAGTAATCCTTATCCAAATCTTCCTGTATTTTGGCCAGAACGTCATTGGAAAAATCTTTTTTCATAGTGGACTGAATCTCGTCTATATCCCTTTCCAATTCAATCAGTGTATTTGAATTGGATTGGACCAAAAGATCCATGAAGCCCATTGAGCATGTGTTAGCTAGAGTTTCCCATTTATTTTTAAAGCTATCACTTTCCATATCAAAATAGGGGAACACTTGTACTCTCAGCCCTCTGGGGATAAGGCCCTTCGAAATGTATTTAGTGAGGAAGGCCTTATTCCACCAAGTCCTAATTCTTTTATTTAGGAGGGACTTGAGTTTGGCTGTGAGCTCCCTACTATCACTACCACCAATTGTCGGAATTAAAACAGAGTCCTCATTGAATATTTGATCCAATTGTACGAGCCATGATGCGTCACGAGCTCTGAAATTCATGTTTTGCTGGGAGCCAGTTGCTGTGAAGAACACACAGAGTACAATATTAAACACAAAAAGAGGGGCTCCTCTTGCAAGTGATAAGGGTTAGATGCTATAGGCGTAAAGCATACTACCAGAATAATCTATTAGGAAGGCACTCCTAGATAAGCATTTTATACACAGAGAAGAACAAGGAGCGTAGAAGCCATATGATAAAACAAACCTTTATTACATAATTTATACATATAACACAGAAGAATTTTAAAAAAGGTACAGTTGGAAAGAGTGACTCTGTGAAATTTCCAATGCAGAAGGGCAGGCTCAGTTAATCAGATATAGAAATACAGGGAGGTTACCATTAGCATGTGTGAACAGGGGCAAACATAGATACTGAAGAGCATGACGTAATATAAATGTACAGGATACAAAATAGAAACACAGTATAATGCATGTGCGAGTCTCTAAGTCGTATCCTATAATAAGCAATGTAAGGCAGTCAACATTCGATCTCATGATTCATAAAGTTTGCAAGTATAACCCAAATGCAAAGGGGTATCTTACCCATAATGAAGTGTATTTGGAGCCTGACGGACGTATGGAAAACCCCAACGCGCGTTTCGCGGTGTGCTTCCTCAAGGGGTATACAGTGTCTGATGCAGGGCAGCCTTAAATACTGTAGGGAACAGGTGTATGCGATATCACCTGATCCAAGGAGAGTGCAGCGCATATCTCCCGCCGACAACCGGATGTGAGGCATGCCCCACTTCCAGGCCCCAGCGCCGTAGCGCATATCCAGGGTCCCCGACGCGTACAGGGACCCCGGACATGCGCAGTGCGCTACAAGGGCGGGAACGGGGCATCGGCACAGCGGTGACGAACGGGAGTGACGCGCTTCTCATTGGACAAGGGACACGACGGAAAGGTAAGAGAATCCTATAGGTCAGTTTTGTGTTCTGAGTGGATATCATATGTGTTGTGTCAATTTACAATTCTATGAGAAACAGGGAGTGTATGCGTTACACGAATAGGAGTGAATGCATAAATAATCGTGAACAAAGAAAAAAGAAAAAAGACACATTGTACTCCCTTCACAGAAGAGATAGAGTGTCTTGAATATGTGGGTATACAAAGATTACCGCTGGCTCAGTTATGAACATGTGAACACAAATTTTATGCACAATGTGACAAGATAAGATTCACAAATAAAACTACATCATATTGATACCCCATAATTGTACAGGGTAAGTGAACAACAAGCATTTATAATTAGTGAGTGAGGCCGAATGTTTCCAATAATAAATTGTACACATGGGGCCAACTAGAGAAATAGATAAAAAAAGAAGGTGAGAAATACATTATCTCAATACATAAAATGGTGAAAAATACGCTATCATAAAAAGTAGAAACATGCCCTAAGAGAAGGGGACTATTATCAGTACATCGTAGAGCATAAGAAGAGATTAGTGACATTATACACAACAAATATTTCCTCTCCATCAATGCTTCGACCGGGATCCGGCTCTAGGTTTGAAATTCGCATCTAATAAAGGCTGTCAGACGAAATAAGTACCTAAGTGACACAGTAAAAGAGACATGTTAAAAATAAATTAAAAGCAAGAACAGAAGGTGGTAGGATACTAAGAGGAAATTTATAGAAAGGATGCAAAATTCAGTTGTTCATTAAGGCCATTTGGCACCATAGAACCCAGCTTCACAATCCACATACACTCTCTTTGGGCCAGAACCTTCTTCAAATCGCCCCCTCTGATGCCACAATGTATACGATCAATACCACGAATCATAAGGGATCTGGAGCTGCAACCATGACATTCTTTAAAATGTCTAGGCAATGTTTTTAGTTGTCTTAGGTCACTGATTTTCTTAGCTCCAATGATATCCCTGACGTGCTCCCTAGTGCGTATCCTCAACTGTCGAGATGTTAAGCCCACATAAATTTTTGGGCAGCCGCATAAGGCATAGTATACAACGTGTGTAGTGCTACAAGAGATATAGTCTCTGATTATAAATGTTTTACTGCCATCTGTTGTCTTAAAATCATTAGCTCTGCTAATATTTGGGCATGCGACATATGATGTGCATATAGTTGTAGTTACTCACCTGTACTATCTATGGGCTGTTGTCCCAGATTTATTATACAGAGACATCATATAGTGCACTCATCATCACTGCATGCATTACAGTAGGCTGCTTGCACATTATTTCTCAATCACCAATGTTATCTGTTACAGTTGTGCTCTAGCCTATCTACATAGTGCCGCCATTTATACTTAAAGTTACTTAAAGTTCTGGTTGTCCATTGTCCATGTGGTAATCATCTCTATGTTGTTATACATTTGTTTATTTTAATTGACTTAATAAACGTACATTGTTTTATTCATTTATCCTTCGTGTGTCAGACTCCAATTTATAGGTTTTGTTGCATATT
This sequence comes from Rhinoderma darwinii, assembly GCF_050947455.1. Classification (NCBI taxonomy): domain Eukaryota; kingdom Metazoa; phylum Chordata; class Amphibia; order Anura; family Rhinodermatidae; genus Rhinoderma; species Rhinoderma darwinii. The sequence goes on from NC_134687.1 coordinate 421,180,840, forward strand.
TAGCAGGTTCACCGTTACAACCATGTTCATTTATGGGCCTGTGGCCCGGTTCCCTATAGAGCCCATACATTCACTATTGAAGGGCTATTTTCAACGAATCTTCTAGGGAGCTGTTTGGTGTCCTCCATCTAGGTATAGTACTTTATACAGTATGTTGATGGTGTGGAAATAGAAGAAGTGTCTGCCCATGCCTAGCCAGTATCAGCTGTATACAGCTGACATCTTTTTGCAACTGTCAGGATCGGAGATAACTGATCCTAGCTGTTTAACCGCTTAGATCCGACATCACTTAAGCAGTTTGACAGAGGGAGTGGGTGCTACATCGGGCATCCCACCTGTGCCCCTGTGTATATGCTGCCCTTGCGCCTATTAGGCCTGCTAGTCAGTGTAACACTGACAGGTATAATATATTGCAATACAGTCTTGTTGTAATGCATTATAGATATGAACGCAGGTTCAAGTCCCCTAGCGGGACAAAAAAGAAAGGAAATATCGCCGTAAGTGTAACAAACCATAGACTAAAATTAACATGGTATTTATACTGCATGTTCTAAAAACAATTCCACAAAACAAAAAGAATTGCTGGAGTTTTCTTTTTTTAAAGAAAAAGACAGTTGGTCTTTATGGTTAATCACGTAACAGAGAATTTCCATTATCTCCCTCTTTAATAAGATCTACACCCGCATATCACCTTCTCTAGCTGTCAGACACTATCAATGCAAACATTATTCTAGCATTAGATATGGAATCCAAGGTTATTGTTCATTGAGTGCAGTTCCATTACTAACCTTTGGATGGTGCTACGTCATGTACTATTAAATTATAAATTTTGTAACAGTAACTTAATTATACATAAAAGACAGATATACAAGCAGATGAATGAGCACACTCTGCGTAATTTTCGAAGCTACGTATGTGTGTAAAATCAGATTTAAAAGGATCAATAATACATTGTTAGGAATAATGATAGCATGTAATTGTTATATCAGATTACAATGGTATTAACTTGATAACAATAATTACATATAACAGAACTGCTCCTGGGTGGTAAATATATTAGTCTCAGCATGATTCAACTTGATACCTAATCCAAGAATCTCCATTAAATATCTTCAGAAATTGAAGCAGCTTTCTTATCATCTCCCACCAACATCATTTTGTGGAAACACAATATTATGAAAAAGGCAGAGCAAATATATTTTTCTGGCTCAGAAAAATTAAGATGAATGGCTTGAAAATGAGAAAACAAAAAAGTTTTCAATATGTTCAATATGGATTTTTGTTTATTCTAGCACTGCTGAACCACAGTTGCCTGCTTCCTCCTGGATATGATGATAATTTGTCTATACTGACAACACGTTACAAGCAGCCGATTGTGGAATTCCATGATAGTTGTTTATTAAATTCCGTTGGATGTGTCTTCTATGTGGATAACATGTCATCGTGTCCAAGAGGACGCATGCAATAGGGAATAGGACCTCATTGTTATCCAGAGTTTCAGATAAACAACTTCAGATGCCCGATCCCGACAGATATAACACAACTGATTGAGCCTCATGGGCACAACAGTAAGGAATAGATGGTGGAAGTTCTTATTGTGAGGGTTTGCTGAGATCACTACTATTTGAAACAATTCAGGGACATAATCTGCATCACTAGCTGTCAAATATCAGATTGTCTTGAGGTTATAACTAGGATGGTTTTGGAAACACCATTATAATAGATGAAGTTAGAGAGGCAGGGGCGCACGCAGGGGGGGTTGCCAGTTGCCCATAAACCACCCGTGATCAGGCCCTAGAGGCCCTCACACTTAGGCTAGATTCACACGAACATGTCTGTTTTGCGTCCGCAAAAAAAAGGACACGTTTGTCATGCGTTGCAGTTCCATGTGGCATCAGTTGTTGATGTCTGTTTATGTAAACATTTCTTTATTTACATTTTTTTTTCTCTTCATCTCTTACGAACTTGTGCGTGAATCATGGACAGCACAAGGATGTGCAGTCCTTATTTTCACACACCCATTGACTTCAATGGGTGCGTGATTCGCAAAAATGCACAAGAATAGGACATGCAGTGAGTTTCACGCAACGGAAACACGCTGCGTGAAAAACAGTGCATGTCTGAATGGCCCCATTGAATTGCATAGGTCCGTGTGACGGACGTTATTTTAACGGCCGTCACACGGACGTATTCAACGTTTGTCTGAATAAGGCCTTAGTTGGATGCAGATACAATTGACAGCGCTGGGGAGGCAAGGGAAACATGAGTTTTTCACGTGATGCAGGCAGTGCGATGAGGCCATCGCGCCACCGGCATTGTTCCAATGGAGCAGGTCTGGTCAGAAAAGACCAGGCTTGCATCACTGTGGATGTCGTGGTAACGGGGACAGGTGAGTGTGGCACTATCTACATATGTGGCATTATCTACACGGGCACTGTGGCACTATCTATGGGGGCAGTCTGTGGCACTATGGCACTATATACATGGGCCCAGTGTGGCACGCTCTACTCGGGCAGTGCATGGCGCTATCTACAGGGGCACTGTGGCACTATCTACATGGGCATTGTGTGGCACTATGGCACTACCTACATGGGCAATGTGTGGCACAATTTACATAGGCTGTGTGTGTGTCACTATCTACAAGGGGCAATGTGTGACACTATCTGCATTGGCAGTGTGTGGCACTATCAACATGTGCTGTGTGTGGCACTATCTACAAGGGGCAGTTTGTGACCCTGGTACTATCTACATGGGCACTGTAGCACTATCTACTATTAGAGCTTGTAATATAAAAGCCTAGGCTGATGGATAAGTGCAGACAGATATTCCTAGCGTAAAAACCAGAGGGTAGCAGAAGCGTGGCAAAAATAATTGGTTTAAAAATTATGCATTTGGAAACCCACTTTAAAAATCGTGTGTTTTCCCCTGGGTGGGGAATATATCTGAAACCTTTGCTTCTCCACATACTTTTCTATGTTTTAAAGAGGACCTATCAGCTTTCCTGACATGTCAACTTCAGCAAACACTTACCCATAAAAGAGCAATTATTTTACTAAAAATCTGCATTGTATTGTTCCTCTGTTATTCCACCTACAAATTAATGAATAAATTGAAAACTAGGTGTAAGCAGTGGGGGCGGTGGGTGTCCCTACACAGTATGACACTGTTTAATCAGTACTCACAGTCTCTGACTGTTTTGCACCCACTCAGGGGGAATGTTAACACCTAGTTGTCAATTTATTCATATATTTCTAGGAGGAATAACAGAGGAACAACACAATGCAGAAAAAGGTCACAACACTCACTAAATTTTCTAAAAGCAGCTTTTCTTTTTTCACAAATCTTCAAAACATGTGGTATTATAGATTCAGTTTCAACATGACAGGAGACGGCTGTTTTGCAAACAACAAACTCCTTCCAGGCCCTGAAATTACTGCCCACACATGGGTTACTTAACAACAATTTGTGATTGCTGACCACCAATAGCACACATCTGAGATGTAGGTTTGCTTAAGCCTTGTAGATGATTGTAATAATAATTAAAAAAAAAGTTTGACTTTAGTTATGAAAGAAGCGGTCTAGAAACAGAATGTATTCTCTAAATTTACCATTAGAGGGAACCAATGTATAAACACTGCTCGGATTGACTCCTTCAACCCCTCTGCTTTCTGACTCTATCCTCCCCTCACTCCACTAAATCTGCACTAATTACTTTACATATATTGTAAGCAGAAGCAAGGGGACAATGCACAAGCCCCAGTCCTGCAGACCTGGATGCTGTATTTTCTTTTATCCCAGTGTACTTTAAAGATTCTGGCAATAAAGCTAAGAAACAGGAGAATTGGGACCACGTGCCAATTTGTGCCCGTGGACAGGACATTGGCCAATGACTGGCTGCCGAACCCGCTCCCTGGCTTGGATCGGGCAACTATGGGAGTACGAGACCCCCAAAGTAATTGTGGTGAAGAATCGTCACCTTGGGACCATATACAGACTATTGCAGCTTTTGATCATTGTGTACTTTGCTTGGTGAGTGTACATCCAAGAGAGGCTATGAGAAAGCATTAGTGAACATTACAATCTAAAAGAAAGTAAAATGAATTATTTGTTGTAAATGGAGGATATAGTGTGATATTTATAGATTTATATTTTTATATTATATATATTTTTATAGTATCAGGATCTCTTCATCCAGATGTTTGATTATTTCTTCTTTATTGTCAGGTATGTGTTTGTGGTACAGAAAGGATATCAGGCTCGGGAGACCGGTCCAGAGAGCGCAGTCATCACTAAAGTCAAAGGGGTCTCTATGTCCAAAGCTCCTAGAGGAATTAGGAAGATCTGGGATGTTGCTGAGTATGTGAAGCCTCCAGAGGTAAGCTGTGGCAGGATAGTATTGAGAAACATGTCTTGGGATGGATTAAGGTTATATTGAGATAAGTCAGGTATGTTTCTATTATCCAACCATCAGCTACAAAGGAAAAAGAATAACTATAGCTATGTGCGAACAAAAGTAAAGAAGAATGAGTGTGAGTGATGAGACTGGAAATACAGTATCATACTCGATTGATGAATACAGGCATTTTATATAATTCATTTAACAAAAGCCAGTGAGGAAATATTGTACTATGGACAGATGATTTATATGTAACCTACATGGTACAGGTAACAATCCATGAACAAAGAGTCGCTGAAGACAAAGGAATCAATAATGTTCTGTAAATGCAAATTGCTTCGTTGAGCTAAGTAACGTTTGTGAAAAAGTGTTACATTGACATGGCCAGACATAAGAGAATACATCTTATCAATGTTGTTTCTAGAAGTGAGAGATGTGGAAGTCAAATAAAGAATTATTCTGCTATCGTAGTGATAAAAAAAGATGAAATGGCCAATTCTCAATTGAGTTGGGAAGGGAGGAAATGGAGAGAGTTGTCTGAAATGTGGAGGAAGAAGGGTATTAATAATACCATTAAATGCGGAGTGTTGGAAAAATAATGAACATGAATGGCTGGGTGGTAGCATAGTTTAATTGTGAGGTTAAGATAGAGCAAAAATAAGAAGCGATAAAAACTTATCAATCACTTTCTTCTGTGTCAGGGTGGCAGCATTTTCACCATCATAACCAGGACAGAAAACACCAAACTCCAGACCCTGGGAACCTGCCCTGAGGTGAGAACTCTGCTGACTATGGTGAATACAGGTATTTTTGTAGCTCACAAAAGAAATTCAAAAATTACATAAAGGAGCCCATTTATAAAAATTGGTGCAAACATTTTTTTGAGTAGATCTGTAGTATTTGGCTACCATTTTTGCATGTTGTCTTCTTGGCCTAAGGTTTTCTGTTTGTTGGTACAGCATTTGCTGACCTTGTCCAACATTTGCTATAAAAAAAAAACTAACCTTTTAGCGGCAGATCAAGCATTTCATAAAATTTTTGTGCCATTTCATTAATAATGCACCATATACTATAATATTTGGTGTATTTTGCTCTGTTATGTAGGAAGGAAATTTTGACATATAGGAGTCATACATGCTGAAACACTTTTCTTTTATAACTTTACATGTTACCGGTGCCCTTTATTTCATTGCTATTTTTTTTACACTTCAATAAATGTTTTTGACAGGTGTACGCCAATATATACTTATATTTATACGTGTGCCAAATACATGTGTGTTGCATCACAATACTATGAATATGATGCACCTCTGATAAAAAAAATTGTGCAATTTACAAAAATAGAAAACGATCATCAAAATCACAGGTTTTTTTTTTATAAATGTGCCCAAATGACGTAATGTTGTCAGTTTTCATTAGTATACTGAATAATTAAAGGGGTTGTGGCATCAGGACAAGCCCTGTAAATATACCCTAAATATGCCCTATGGACATTCAGGACCCCCTCTATGAGCTAGGCTGAGTGCTGCTAACAATCAGCAATTCACACTGCGTACTTGGCCTCCATGTACTGTATTACAATTGAATTCATCTGAATGGCTGCGATGTAATACTACATTTCTCCTGCTGCAGGCGCTGCAGGGGAAATGTCTGACTGGCTGCAGTCTCTAGCAGTGGTCTCTGGAGTTGGACTCCCATATTAAAGGGATTGTTTGTGGTGAGACAATACCTAAAACTTTTAGCTATGTCATGATAGAATCATATCTGTTATCTATAACTAGGGCTACGTTCACACTTGAAGTAAACTGGCACACACCACTATTTCACCACTTCAGAAAACCATTATATTTTATGCATTAGCTATGCATATCATCCCAAGATCATAATGTTTAATAACTGGAATGGTTATCCTAGGATTTTTTTTTAAGACTGAAGAATGACTAGCCAGTACTAGTATATTTTACATTACAAAGTAATTAAATGTGTAACTGATGTGCAAAATGCATTAGTTATACCATAAAAATAGCATGTGCAAGTGTGACTGAGGCCTTCACAACAGAATTCAAAGTTTATAATAACTACAACTTATTTTGTTGACCGATTTTGACTAGGATGGTTGAGTCATTTTTCTTGATTCTTCAATTCAGAATCTGGCAGTCCATAGACTACAATGGGCAGATTTACTAATTATTCTATTAAATTCAGCAAAAGTGAGTTTAAAACCTGGTGACCCATCTCGTCCAATGCATCCTAAGCCCGACTTTTAGCACAGCAATACACAAATCATCAAAACTCGAATTGGGCAAAATTGCTGTTCTGACTTTTATTTATTTTTTCAGAGCAAGGGCATAATCGACGCTCGCTGCGTCTCATCTGATGACTGTAAAGCTGGAGAGATGCATGTACTTGGTCACGGTAAGTCACTTAATACTCTACTACAATCTTTGGTTTAAACAATGATTGACATATATCGCGCATCATCACTTGTACTCGTGGCCAATATAGACATACTGTAGTTACAGCCTGCAAATGTATATAGTGAACTCATTGCTAACTTCTTCTCACCTTCTGTAGGAGTTCAGACTGGGCGATGTGTCAATTCTACTCGTGGATCACTTAAAACTTGTGAGATCCTTGCATGGTGTCCACTGGAAGATGAAACTGTGACCAGGTCAGTAACATATAATAAAATACACACATATCAAACAATGAACAAAATATCATTTGTTTTGTACACACTATCCCAAACACAATAAATCTCATAATCAGACTTGGATTATGACTAAATAGATTCATAAACATTTACAATTGCTTCAAAACCTTAGGACTTTCTGTACATACAAGGCAATATCCTAATATAATGTTAGTATTAGAATATTAATAATCTAATATTAAAATAGAATTTTATATATCCTGGGGTTGCCCTGCAGCTCTGTCAACAGACAGCAGGTTTTACAACAGGTTTTCATTGGAATGCATGGCCTAATGTTTTCTGTAAACTAATAAAAATAAAATGCCTTACCACATACAATATTTAAATACTAATCTCACTTATCCTAGTTCTTTACTAGTTCATCATAATTATTCTTCCCTGATACCTAGGATTTCCAGTTTACTTGAGAAATTCTCTAAACCTTTCCTGTCTTGTACGGGTATAATAGCGATAATTAAGATGATGATCCTACCAATTATATTATATACCTTTCGTACAGGGACCATCCCCTTCCCTCTTCTTATATTTTTAAATTGCAGATAATGTTACTGTTCTTTATATGGGGGTATAAGCATCTTAGGGTTCGTATATCCACTATGGTTAGGTCATGTAGGTCTGGCGATATGGGGGTCTCTGATGTGTATAAATATTACATATCCATCACGTTGAACCAACTTAAATTTTGGTGGCCCACTACGAGTGACAAAAAATGGACAGAAATAGAGTGGTGTACGGTCTATCTTCATTATGCTATCCCCAAAAGTATTCCTACTGAGTATCTCAGCCTCATTGAATGCGTGGAGATATCTTCTTCGCTACCCCCCCCCTTAGTGAATGTGGATCCTTGGGGAGATTGCCACTTATGTACTTATATTCAATGGTTGATAATATCAATATTGACTCCCCGGAGAATGCTGGTATAAAGGATCTTGCATGTCTCTTCCACAGTGATGTCTTACGCTCCTTTCAAGATTTATCCTCTAAGTATGGTATTCCTAACACAGTTTTTTTTATAAGTACCTATGTATCCATTCTGCTGAATGGATATTTCAAGCCCGCTTCTAGCTCATCAGGCTGTCAGGCCCTACAGTATTACACCAATCATTTCCCCAAGGCTAAAGGCATGTCCTTATTCTATAATATATTTACCATGTATACATCTAAATCTAAACCGTCTTATATGACTAAATGGGACTTTGAACTGGGGTTGGATTTTCCTATTCAATGGTGGTTTAAGGCCCTGAATTGGGTACAGAGGGTGTCTAAATGTTCCATACACTGGGAGTCCCATAAAATTGCATTGCGATGGTACCTCATTGGAGTTAGACTAAATAAAATGTCACCTACTGCCTCTGATCTATGTTGGAGAGGATGCTGTATGAGGGATACCTACATGTTTGGTGGGAGTGCCCAGTGGTTCATCCCTTTTGGATGGATGCCTTCCAACTTGCTGATCGTGTTTTGAAAGTTCACACTCCACGGAAACCTGGCCTAGCCTTATGCTTTTTAGGCTTGGAACAAATCCCTCCACGTGACCGCTCTGTATTCTCGCATATTTTTCTAACCGCAAGGCTTATGATCACCTGTAAGGGGAAATGTAATGCTCCCTTACAAATGGTGGAATTACTGAACCAAATTGACTTTTTCCTTCCAAATGGAACTGGCATCTCTGGAGCGTGTCCCATCAGAATGGACTTGATACCAGAATCCCAGCTGTTTCCTCACCTCCCTAGACTATGTGCCTTAAGATCTCTATCTTAATTTTTTATATTGACTGTTGATGTGTGTGCCAGTAGCCCTTACATGATTACATAACTTCTGTTATAATGTAATACATTGTATTAGCTATTTGTGTATATATCTCATGCTAAATCTTTACTTATTGATTGTCTACAAACCTGTACAGTATGCAGCCTGCATTTTATTGTTTTATATCATTATATTCTATGTGTGCCTCATGTTGAGGCCCTCAATGTTTGTCATGTTTTTGGAAAAAGTCAATACAAATCTTATTTGTAACATTTTTTATAAAATAGCCTGCCCTCTGCATTTTCCCCTCATATCCTCCCTTCTGCATGTTCTGAGGCCTCCTCTTCAATTGTTAATGACTTTCTGAATTAGTGACCACGAATATCCGTAGCCATGGTAGTGTCAGTTGGAGTATTTCCTATGCAGTCTCCCAAGTGTCTTATGCTCAGTTAGCATATTGTCACATCTAGTTCAGGATTCAACTGCACGCTAAGGCTGAGTTTACACGTTGCGAATTTGTCACAAATTTTCATTACAGATTTTACCCTTTTCAGTGGAAAAGGGTGAGATCTGCGTCAAATCCGCAACAAAATCCAAAACAAATCTGAAATGTGTGAATCCAGGCTTATAGTGGATAGCCGGGAAAAGATCAGCACTGTTAAGATAAGTTAAACTTTGAGGACAAGGAGAGCTCCCAATATCATCTAAATTGTCTGAAGTTAGATTTCTCTTATATTAACATTTTATTAGGGACTTAATATATTCTTTAGCTGGGCTCCATACAAACCCAAAACTCTTCACCTTCCATATTATCTCTTCAATGGGTACAAATTATGTTGCTTTTAAATGAATTCTTCAAATGAAGCTCAAACTTGGGGTCACTCTAAAGAATATATTAGCAAATTGATTGTATGGGAGGACTGGTGTCATTAAAGGGGTATTTCCACCGCTGAGAACCCCACTGATTGCAAGGTCCCAAACCACCTGTTTCTCCTTACTGCTCGACTTCACTGAGAAGGACATTAAATGGAGTGGCAGTCAAGCATGTACGCTGTGGCTCCATTCAGCCCAGTACAGTGCTTGACTAGTCCCATAGACTCACTCCCATAGACATTGAATTGAGCAGTAGCACACATGCTTGACCTCTGCGCCATTAGAGCTCCTTTTCACTGTGGGGGTGTAGTGAGGAGGAACAGGGGTTCAGGACCCCCGTTCTCGCGATTGGTGTCCCAGCGGTAGGGCCCCCATCGTTCAAACAATTACCACCTATACTGTGGTAGTTGATAATTGTTGATTTGGGGAATACCCCTTTAAAGTGGTAGGTGGTTAGGTGAAGTATGGATTTTGTACTGGAGCCACAAGCTCCATCTTAAGAAGCAGACTTCATTGCATGCACATGGGTGACCCCACCATTTTTTTATGGTTTCTCTAGATCTTATAAATCCCCCCCCCCCCTCCCATTGTGGTTTAGTAGATACGTCTTGAGATAAATTGCACAGGGCCAGGAAATACAATACTTAATTTCCCCCGAGGAGAGCTCAGACATTTTACAAATATCCAGGAAACATACCATATGTTCAGGGTTTTTACTTGTCATTTAGCTCTACTTCCCCCTTCCCGCCACCATAATAAAACATCTTCTTTCTCTTTAGTTTTGATCATTGTCTCTTTGTTTCTAGTGAGTCATTAGATGAGTTTGTCCCAAGTTTCACCATCCTCATCAAGAACAACATCCATTTCCCTCAGTTTGGATTCTCCAAGTAAGATTATTTAATCGATTGTTCTCTAGCTCACCTCCTGCTGTACAAAAATCTTTTCCAAAAAGTGTGTCCAAATGAAGTAGACTACTTAGATTGCTCAGTGAGGTGATTCCAATGCTCTTAATGTATGCTCTTATATATAAATTATTTTGCTGCTAAGCTTTAGACAATACGTTTAGTGTTTACTTAGTGCTAAATCCCCTTATCTATGCATCATAAACAAATAGCTTTTTACTGTACAATAAAAGAGAGGTGGTATAAAAGATGGGGAATATTTATAAAGATCATTTTGAAACTTGTAAGCTAATATATATATATATATATATATATATATATATATATATATATATATATATATATAAAAAGCAAAGTAAAAGCAGCACCGTTCCTCTAGTGCAGGGTGCACAGGATATATATAGCAGGAATCTGCTGGAGTCCAGGATGGATACTATTTGAAATTGTAGAATTAAATCACTAAATTGATGATAAAATTGTACGATTTCTATGACAATGATAGAAGACTATATATTGGTTGATCAGATATTCTTAAAAGAAAGCTATGTTATTGTATTACAGTTATTTAGCTGGAAACTTGATTGTTGGACGTACATATTAACCCTTTCAAGACCAAGGCCTTCCAATTCCTGAATGTCCACAGCAAAATGTCATTTTTTGGAATGCCACATTCTAAGGCCCAGTTCATACTGAGTTTTTTTACACTGATTTTGATGCGGAAACCGCATCAGAATCAGCGCCAAAAAAACAGCCAAAATCGCTGCCTCATTAATTTTAATGGGAGGCAGAGGTTTTTAGCCGCTCGCAGGGAAAAAAAGTGGCATGTCCTTTCTTGTCACGGTTCCACCTCTGCCACCCATTGAATTCAAAAGGAGGCAAAAAAAATCCACGGCGCTCGTTTCCAAACATTGTTTGCGGCGTCTTTTGCACATGGTCCTCAGTGACTGCGGGTTAAAAACGCAGCGAAAACAGGAGCAAAAAAGCGCAGGCAGGTCAAAATATGCCTGCAAAAAGCTCTGTGTGAACTAGGGGGTGAATTTTATTTTTCAATTTTATACTTTGGCCAAACATTTTATTATTTTTAAATATTTTTTTAAATGTTTTATGTTAAATTAAAACAATGGCCAAAGTTGTGAATATTTTCTTATAGTTAAACAGCGTGAACTTAGACCAGACAGGGACAAAATGTGCCAGATTTATCACATTTATGGTGCATGCTGCATGATAATATTGCCACATCTTGCATGACTTGTTACTTTTCTCTACCTTATACCCCTTTTGATTTGGCTTATTTTGCGCCCGAATTTTCTGGCAGTTTTTTTTTAATGCATTTTAAGCCTCACCCCTTTCCCGGTGAGCTATTTCACTTTTTGGAACATTTTTAAATAAACTGCGCCAATTTTGAGACAAAACTTTCAACACTTTTTAGACACACACACTGTAGTAAATCTGTTTAACTAGGCAAATTTATGACACAATGATCCCCCTCATTCTGCCATGTATAACGGTACCAAATATGTGCACTTTCTCCAGCTATATGATCGCTATTACGCTCAAGAACAAAGGTCACTATTTTTTTCATTCGAACCTCTTGCCTTTAGGTGCTATGTGGTATCTGTAAATAGGCACAAAGCATTTAATCTACAGACATTTTTATTGTAGGCATAAGAGCAGATAGAGGCAGAGCTAGGGTGACAAAAACTAGTGACAAGTAATAATTTGTGTGGATTTGATATAACAAAAACACCAAATTGCCAAATGCAAATAGATTAGCCCTTGTTTCCCAGGTACCAAATGAACTGCCTGTGTGAGATAGTCCGCTTTCGGAGGACTTCAATTATCAGGCCACATTGAATTTAAAAAGCGAACATCCCCCCGACATGTTTCACCACCGTAGTGGCGTCCTCGGGGGAAATGGGGCTTATGGCGGTGAATGTGACTAGGTCTCCTATTTGTAACCTTTCTCCTGACGTAACTCGGGCTGGTTTAGACAGAGACCCAATCGAATTAGTCCTCGTTCTGCGAGCCCTTAAGAATAGCGATGGACGTTTATATGCTCCAACCAGGAGTGCTGAAACTTCAGTCAATCAGGGACTTGCTTTCCCACTTGCGTGATGCTAATAGATAATTGTAGAAACAAGCAAATGCGATTAGAAGCCACTGCGCATGTCAGTGGACTTAGTTCTTGAACAGCTAGAAAACGCTTCAGATCAGTGCCAATACTGATGCAATGTCAGCACTTAGGTTTAGCATGAAATATATATAATAGTTGGATGCACATAAAAGGGTAAATTGTATGTTCCAATGCATCTGATGTTAGTGCCGGTTTCTCCCAAGTTTTTAGTCTGATTGGCTAGAAGATCCATTCTGCTTGTCGCCCTGGCCCTGTCATAAGCCCATGTAAGCTTTTTTAGGGTAACCCCCGTGCTCTGAATTTTCTATATAAGGTGTCACATTCCTTTTGGAAGGCAAGATCACTGGAACAGTTCCTCCTCGCTCGTAGATACTGACCTATAGGAATTCCTTTCTTCAAAGTTAGGGGATGATAGCTATTACAATGTAAGAAACTGTTGGGAGTCAGAAGAGGGATAGCTAACTAACAGGTCTTTCAGGGCGTTCGACAGACCCAATCTAAACTGGCACCTCAAGGCAGGGTCATTCCACCGAGAAGCTACACACCACTTCCTAAAGTCAGAACAGTACTCCTCAACGGGTCTCTTACCCTGACGTAAGGTCACCAGCTGACTCTCGGCAAAGGCAGTCTTGTCAGTCTCGTCATATATGAGCCCGAGAGCGGAAAAAAAAAGATCAACAGAGGAAAGTTCAGGGGCGTCAAGAGCCAAGGAGAAGGCCCATTCTTGGGGCCCGTCCTGGAGCCGGGACATAATTATACCCACTCGCTGGCTCTCAGAACATGAGGAGTGGGGCTTTAAACGGAAATAGAGCCTACAACTCTCCCGAAAGGAGAAAAAAGTCTTCCGGTCCCCTGAGAACCGGTCAGGCAACTTGAGGTGGGGTTCAAGAGGTGAGGTGGGGGGCACTACTAGGGTAGCATCATGCTGGTTGCCCTTCTGAGCCAGGGCTTGGACCTGTAGGGAGAGGCCCTGCATTTGCTGAGCCAGGGCCAGAGATATATCGATACACTAGTGTCACAATCTAATTATGCCACTTTGGCAAATGAATTGATAAACCACGGTTAGATGGTAGCAACAACATATCCCTTATGGTAAAATACGAGGTGAGAAAGAAATCCACAATAAACTGTGAGTGATATTTTTGCAAAGTGGAAGCGTTTAAAAACCACAGCAACTCAGCCACAATATGGCAGACCACACAAAATTACAGAGCGGGGTTACCGAATGCCGAGTTGAATAGTGCATAAAAGTCACCAACACTCCCCTGACTCAATAACTGCAGAATTCCAAACCTCCTCTAGCATTAATATCAGCACAAAATCTGGGCGCCCGGGCCTTTATGGCATGGGTTTCCATGGCCGAGCCGTTGCATGCAAGTCTTACGTCAGTGTCAGATAAAGTGGTGTAAAGCACGCCACCACTAGACACATAATGTAGTAAGGTAGATCAGCAAAAAAAATGGTTATATTTCCATTTAATTCTGCCTGTTTGAATTATTTAGTATTTTTCTATTATTTTATCCTTTGTTCATAATTTTTATTTGTAATTTTTAATATTATTAATAACCTCATTTCTCCATTGTTTTGTCTAAGCTATACTATATTTTCTGATTCCCCACACCGGAGTAGAGGGTGCATGAGGTCAAGAGATACAGCACATGTGCAATCAGACGGCACTCTCAATATGTCTACCTACTACCAGCATTTACTATAAGCATTTCTAGCATTCTAGAAGTGTACAATGTACTGGGCACAGAATCGTGTGTAGCGTGGATATATCACGTGACAGTTCATTGTGGAATATCTAGGAGGGAAGAAATTTCATGAATTGACTTGTTGCAACGGTTGCATCTTATTAGAGTACCACACTCTAATTCAGTGAGCTCTTTAGAATGACCCATTCTTTCACAAATGTTTGTAAATGCAGACTGCATGGCTAGGTGCTGGATTTTATACACCTGTGGCAATAGGACTGAATTAAACACCTAAATTGAATCATTAAGAGGTGTGTCCCAATACATTTGTCCATATAGCAGAGGCGTAGCTAGGTTCTCCAGCACCCGGGGCAAAGATTCAGTTTGGCACCCCCCTTCCCCAACCTCTTTCCCGACATCTCCTTCGCCCTCGCCGTGTTTGTTTTCTCTACCAATCAATGACGTGTCATTTCTTTTCCACATTTCTTTTTATGTAACTCAAGCATAAAAACATTTGTACATTTTACAAACAATATAGTTCTATACACAACACCAGAACCAAGCTCAGTACATAAATACAGCCCCAGAACCAAGCTCAATACATATATACAGCACCAGCACAAATACAGCTCAATTTAGTGCAACCCCTGCCGTATAGGCATGTACGGCGCAAAACTACAGCTCCCAGTATGGTCCGAATAATGATAAGGATATGCTGGGAGTTGCTGTTTCACAAAAAAGAAATCATATCATAATCACACCACCCATCATCTCACTGCAGATCATACAGTGACTTCAGTACTGATTAGAGGCATAATAAACATTTACATTAAGTGACTCACCGGTGACGTCTCAGATTCTAGTTCTTTTTCTCCATCCGGTCCAGACCTCTATGATGACTTCTCCCGGTCACAGCCCATTTCTGCAGTTTGCCGCTCAGATGTCTTCAGCTTCTCACTTTTCCAACATTTCTACACCTATAAATAAATATAAAGTTATCATTATACCACACACTACGCCCCTAAATATAATAGCGCCGTACACTGCACCTCTAATTATAATAGCACCATACACCGTGTCCCACACACACACACTGTGCCCCCTGTAGATAGTGCCTGGCGTAGAGCCCCCTGTAGATAGTGCCCCCTTAGAGCCCCCTGTAGATAGTGCCCCCATATAGCCCACCCCTGTATATAGTGTCCCACAAATAGCTCCCCCTATAGTGCTCTACAGATAGCCCACCCCTGTATATAGCCCCCTGTAGATATAGCCCAGCCCTGTATATAGTGCTCCACGTATAGCCCAACCTTGTATAGGGCCCCCTGTAGATATAGCCTACCCCTGTATATAGTGCTCCACAGATAGCCCACATCTGTATATAGCCCCCCTGTAGATATAGCCCACCCCTGTATATAGTGCTCAACAGATAGCCCACCCCTGTGTATAGCACCCCTGTAGATATAGCCCACCCCTGTATATAGTGCTCCACATATAGTCCCCCCTGTATATAGTGCTCCACATGTAGTCCACCCCTGTATATAGCCCCCCTGTAGATATAGCCCAACCCTGTATATAGTGCTCCATAGATCGCCCACCCCTGTATATAGCACCCTATATATATAGCCCACCCCTGTATATAGCCCCCTGTAGATATAGCCGACCCCTGTATATAGTATCCCACAAATAGCTCCCCCTATAGTGCTCCACAGAAAGCCCACCCTTGTATATAGCCCCCTGTAGATATAGCCCACCCCTGTATATAGTGCTCCACATATAGTCCACCCCTGTAAATAGTGCTCCACAGATAGCCCACCCCTGTATATAGCCCCCCTGTAGATATAGCCCACCCCTGTATATGGTGCTCCATAGATAGCCCCCCCTGTAGATAGACACCCCCCCATAGATAAAGCCCCCCGTGTAGATAAAGCCCCCCTTGTAGATTAAGCCCCCCATGTAGATAAAGTCCCCCTTGTAGATAAAGCCCCCCCCCCTGTAGATACAGCCACACACTTTTTTTATTACAATAAAAAAACAAAACTATTCAAACTCACATTAATCTCGTTCCCACGCTGGCCGGCAGCAATGGAGACCTACTCTCTTCTGCGCAGGTCTCCTGGGGGTTGAACGAAGCGTCTATGAAAGGCGCTGATTGGCTGGGCAGAATGACTTTGCCTGTCATTCAGCGCCTTTCAGCGACAGAAGCGCGACTCGTACAAAAGAGCTGAATGGACGGGCACGGAACGTACCCATCCATTCATTGCTTCTAATTGTACCTGTGTCCTATAGACACAGGTACAATTATAGTGCAGGAGGAGGTGGCGCTGGCGCCCCCCTCTAAGTTGCGCCCGGGGCACATGCCCCGCCTGCCCCCCCCCTAGCTACGCCCCTGCATATAGTGTATATATACTGTATGTGTGTGTGTGTGTGTGTGTCTGTCCCTAATCACTGTCACTGTCTAATCACATGTCAGTAGAGCGGACAGTTCCTCTCTAAGCCCCTCCCACTATCATTTCATACTCAATATCATGCAGAAGACTTGCAGATTATTGAAGAAAAGATAAATGCTTTTGAGTTTTTAGGACTTTAGTTTTATGAACATGGAGAAAAAGGGATTTTGTTTCATGCAGCAGATTGGGTGTATGTAATAAATCTGCTGATTGGTGCTTGACATAATGCTGGGACTTGGGCTGCTGTTTAGCAAACAGTGGGATAAAAAAATTATTCAATATGATGTCTGAAGGACTTGGTAGTGGTCAATATATAAAATCGAGACTGTCAAATAAGAAAGCCGTCTTAGGCCCCATACACACGACCGTATAATTCATCCGTAATTATGGTCCGTAATCACAGACCGTAATTATGGACCGTAATTACGGACCAATTCACTTCTACTGCCCACAGAGACCTTCCCGTATATTTACGGGAAGGTGTCCGTGCCGTAGAAAGGCTTCGCAAAAGATAAGACATGTCCTATTTTTTGCTTTTTACGGAAAAGGTTACTTCAAAAGGTTAGAAAGGTTACTTAAAAAATATCCACAGTAAAGAGCAAATGGAAAAGAAAAGAGCTGTTGGCAGGGTAGGTAAAATATTTCATAAAGGCTATTAGTCTACGAGTTATGATCGCTTGCCATAACAGGCACACAGCCTGAGCTGGCACTACAAGGAAATTCTGAAGACAACATGTCCCCTTCTGATTCCTGTCATGTGCAGTGATGTCCTTAAAGAGGCTCTGTCACCAGATTTTGCAACCCCTATCTGCTATTGCAGCAGATAGGCGCTGCAATGTAGATAAGAGTAACGTTTTTATTTTTAAAAAACGAGCATTTTTGGCCAAGTTATGACCATTTTTGTAGTTATGCAAATGAGGCTTGCAAAAGTCCAAGTGGGTGTGTTTAAAAGTAAAAGTCCAAGTGGGTGTGTATTATGTGCGTACATCGGGGCGTTTTTAATACTTTCACTAGCTGGGCGCTGTGAAGAGAAGTATCATCCTCTTCTCTTCAGAACGCCCAGCTTCTGACAGTGCAGATCTGTGACGTCACTCACAGGTCCTGCATCGTGACGGCCACATCGGCACCAGAGGCTACAGTTGATTCTGCAGCAGCATCAGCGTTTGCAGGTAAGATTGACTTACCTGCAAACGCTGATGCTGCTGCAGAATCAACTGTAGCCTCTGGTGCCGATGTGGCCGTCACGATGCAGGACCTGTGAGTGACGTCACAGATCTGCACTGTCAGAAGCTGGGCGTTCTGAAGAGAAGAGGATGTTACTTCTCTTCACAGCGCCCAGCTAGTGAAAGTATTAAAAACGCCCCGATGTACGCACATAATACACACCCACTTGGACTTTTACTTTTAAACACACCCACTTGGACTTTTGCAAGCCTCATTTGCATAACTACAAAAATGGTCATAACTTGGCCAAAAATGCTCGTTTTTTAAAAATAAAAACGTTACTGTAATCTACATTGCAGCGCCTATCTGCTGCAATAGCAGATAGGGGTTGCAAAATCTGGTGACAGAGCCTCTTTAAGATCTTATCTACAATAAATCTTAACCGGCCTGAATATTTACCATTATTTGTGAATATTTTTAGTATCTTTGCGGTGCATATTTTAGTGATTTGAGGCCTCAAGGTTTGGATCTTTGATGTCTAACAATAGCTTCAAGATCTTAAAAATATTTTTAATGGGGGCGTGGCCTGGACGTGCATGGCGGAGGACACGTGACTGCATAGCTCCTGAATGTGAGAAGCCGAAAACGGCACAAATAAGCCTTAAAACCTGCTAATCTTAGCAGAAGTCAGTTTCCCGGTACTCTGGAATGTCAGACGCAGTATCGGTCCAACTTTTAACGGAAACAGTAGTGTTACGATCGGTCCTAGGTGTTGCGGCCTCACGGTACCTTCTGCCTCCTGTGTAGCAGTCGAGGCATTGCGGTGGAGCTCTCCTCATCAGATGCAAGTACGCAGCGGAGGACAGATAAGTGAGAAGGGAACGCACAGTTTGACACTCTGCCGAATATGTCGGGGAATAGGTAATCCTATATATAAGAACCCATCTCCCTTTCCAGCTCTTTTATAACAGCCCTAACCACTGAGGCGGGAAAAACAGGCATTACCCATGGTAAGATCATCATCTTAGTTGGCAAACGGACATTACAAAATATAATAATAGTATTCAAAACAGCATTTAGAAAGTTTTTTTTAACCCTTTAGGCTTTTCACAGGAATTAAAGCAAAGTCGAGGTGAAATTTGCAAATTTCATTTTTCTTGCTGAATTTCAATTTTATTCTATTTTTTTTCTGTAACACAGGAGGTTTTACCAGAGAAACACTACTAAATATGTTTTTTAAGGTACCTCTTCAGTTCTGAAGTGGCTTTGAGGGGCCTATGTATTAGAAACCCTGATAAAACACCCCATTTTAAAAACTACCCCTCAAAGTATTCAAAACAGCATTTAGAAAGTTTTTTAAACCTTCAGGCATTTTATAAGAATTAAAGCAAAGTGGTGGTGAAATTAGCAAATTTCATTTTTCTTGCTGAATTTCAATTTTATTCATATTTTTTTTCTGTAACACAGAAGGTTTTACCAGAGAAATACTACTAAATATGTATTGTCCAGATTCTGCAGTTTTTAGAAATGTCCCACATGTGGCTCTAGTGTGCTCGTGGACTAAAACACAAGCCCCAGAAGCAAAGAAGCACCTAGTGCATTTTGGGGCCTTTTTTATTAGAATATGTTTTAGGTAGCATGCCAGGTTTGAAGAGGTGTTGAGGTGCCAAAAACGTAGGAATCCCCCAAAAGTGGAAACTGCACCCCTCAAGGAATTCATTTATGGTTGTTGTTACCATTTTCACCCCACAGTTTTTTCACTGCGCGTATTTGAATTGGGCTGTGAAATGAAAAAAAATTAATTTTTTCCAATAATATGTCGTTATGGCTCAAAATTTCTTATTTTCACAAGGAATAAAATACCCCATTTTATTGCCCAATTTGTCCTGAGTGCGGCAATACCCCATTTGTGGTGATAAACTGCCGTTTGGGCCCATGGGAGGTCTCAGAAGGAAAGGAGCACTATGTGTTCTTTGGAGTCCAGATTTTGCTGGATTGGTTTTCGGGTGCCATGTCGCATTTGCAGAGCCCCAGATGTATCAAAGCAATGGAAACCCACCAGAAGTGACCCCATTTTGGAAACTACACCCCTCAAGGAATTCATTCATGGTTATTGTGACCATTTAGACCCCACAGTTTTTTCACAGAATTTATTTGAATTGGGCTGTGAATTAAAAAAAAAAATAATTTCCAATAAGATGTAGTTTTGGCTCAAAATTTCTTATTTTCACAAGGAATAAAATACCCCATTTTGTTGCCCAATTTGTCCTGAGTGTGGCAATACCCCATTTGTGGTGATAAACTGCCGTTTGGGTTCATGGGAGGTCTCAGAAGGAAAGGAGCTGTTTGTGTTCTTTGGAGTCCAGATTTTGCTGGATTGGTTTTCGGGTGCCATGTCGCATTTGCAGAGCCTCAGAGGTATCAAAGCAATGGAAACCCACCAGAAGTGAGCCCGTTTTGCAAACTACACTCCTCAAGGAATTCATTTATGGGTGTTGTGACCATTTAGACCCCACAGTTTTTTCACAGAATTTATTTGAATTGAGATGTGAATTAAAAGATTTTTGATTTTTTTCCAATAAGATGTATTTTTGGCTCAAAATTTCTTATTTTCTCAAGAAATAAAATACCCCATTTTGTTGCCCAATTTGTCCTGAGTGCGGCAATACCCCATATGTGGTGATAAACTGCCGTTTGGGCCCATGGGAGGGCTCAGAAGGAAAGGACCACCATTTGGCCTACTGGGGATTTTCTGGTGCGAAGTCATGTATGCAGAAGCCCCTGAGGTACCAGTACAGTTGAAACTCCCAAGAAGTGGTTAAAAAACTACTGAATTCCTTACGAGACTCTCTCCAATCCGACATGAGACAAGTAATTGGAGACTTAAAAGCTGATATACTGTCTATTTCATCGAAAACAGAATATATTGAACACGAAATGGAAGACTTTGCAAAATCTCATAATTCACTTATAGATGTGAATTCGAACCTAGAGGAAGAAGTAACGAGACTCTCTAATAAAGTTCTGGATCTTGAAGACAGGTCGAGGAGAAACAATGTACGAATAAGGGGTATCCCTGAATCAATTGCGCCTGATCCGTTGTCGCAATACCTCACAGATCTGATGAGTCTGGTGTTACCTCAAAAATCTCCTTTGGACTTAACAGTTGATAGAATCCACAGGATTCCCAAGCCAAGACATATAGCGTCTCACCTGCCTAAAGACACTATTGTTCGCATTCATTTTTTTCATATTAAAGATGAATTCCTCAAGACTGAAATCCTCGCTGGACCTGCCGGAAAGATTTAAGGATATTGCAATTTATCCAGATCTCTCTGCTGCGACTATGCTTCGACGCAAAGAATATGTATCAATGACCAAGATAGTGAGAGAAAAAGGAATCCTCTACAAATGGGGTTTTCCTGTCAAACTCATCATCAGCAAAAATGGCACTCAGCACGTTTGCTTATCTCCAAAAGCATCAAAGGACTTACTGCACACTTGGGGAAAAACGAGAATCGCCCGGAGATTATCACTCCACTCTGGTCGGAAAAAGCAGGACTAGACATAGAACCGGGGACTGAATACTTTTCAAATAATCCGCAGGTTTTGCTCTCCTTCTTAGAGCTTCTTACTGGAAATTGTTGAGTTAGGTTCTTTTTTCCAGCATCCTTGTGACTCTGGAATGTGTGATTGGCTGGACTGTTGTCTCCTCTACCCTTTCCCTGAAGGAGGGAAATTATTATTGGTTATAGTTATTGTATTATTATTATTTTCTTTCTTTGATATCATGCTAATTATTCTTACCGTGTCACATATAGTTCTTCTGAATATGACTTGCTTTAGATCATTACCTACTAAACCTTCGTACAATATACTGCAAGCTTATGACAATAGGCATTAAATTTATGTCCGTTAACGCTCATGGGTGGAATTCTCCCTTCAAAAGATCCATTTTATGGAAGGAAGCGTTTAAATCTAAATGTGATGTGCTCTGTGTACAGGAGTCTCATTTATCCTCTAAGGATAATCATTTATTTAAAAATAAAAAATTCCCCCATATCATACACGCTTCAGCGTCTGTAAAAAATGCTGGAGTTGTAATAGCGATCAAAGATTCAGTAGCTTATAAACATTTAGAGTCATATATTGATCCCCTTGGTAGATACATAATACTTGTAAGTTTGGATTCACACGAGCATGTTCGGTCCGTAAAGGACGGAACGTATTTCGGCCGCAAGTCCCGTACCGAACACACTGCAGGGAGCCGGGCTCCTAGCATCATAGTTATATATGACGCTAGGAGTCACTGCCTCGCTGTGGGACAACTGTCCCGTACTGTAATCATGTTTTCAATATGGGACAGTAGTTCCACTGAGAGGCAGGGACTACTAGCGTCGTACATAACTATGACGCTAGGAGCCCGGCTCCCTGCAGTGTGTTCGGTCCGGGACTTGTGGCCGAAATACATTCCGTCCTTTACGGACCAAACATGCTCGTGTGAATCCAGCCTTAGTGAAATTGATAATGTGACTTACATGATAGTTTCTCTGTACGCCCCAAACAAAAGACAAATTCCGTTTAACAAAAAAGTATTAGCCAAAGCTAAGAATATGCAAAGAGGGGGTTTGGTTTTGCTCGGAGACTTTAATATAGTTAACAATTTGGATATAGATCGAATTACAGGACCAAATAGACTAAACGTTGACCTTCAAAACCTGATCTCAGAGGAAAATTTGCACGATATTTGGAGGTACCAACATGCCTCAGAGAGGGACTTTACATTCTTCTCTTCCCCTCACAATACAAACTCCAGAATAGATTTCTTTCTAGTAGACAGAGAGATCCTACTGAATTCGGTAAATTCATATATTGGTGTAATAACATGGTCAGACCACGCTCCAATTGATCTCACTCTCTCTAACAAATATAATAGATCTCCGAGATATCCTTGGAGACGAAACACCTACTTATTAAACGGCTTCTCCACAGGCTTCCATAAGTACGGCCTTAAAGGGAAGGTGTCATGAATTTATTTTATTTTTTTATAATATTGCTTTTAGTGTGATATTATAATAAATTTTATTTATTTGTGTTCTTGTGTTCTACTTATTTTTTTTTTCTTACTTTTACTTCTCTATGGGGGCTGCCATTTTTTTTTCATCTCTGTATGTGTCGATTAACGACACATACAGAGATGGAATTCGGCACATACATCCCCATAGAGAATGCGAATGGGAGCTGTTCCATTCACTGCAACTTTCGCCGTCTGTGTGGGAACGGCGCATGCGCCGTTCCCACACAGACCAAAACGAAGCTCTTTAGCAGAGCAAAATCCGGGGCCATTTTCATGTGGACCGGAAGCTGCTGCCGGACAGTCAGATGACGACTTCTGGCCGCGGCTTCCGGCCATATGTTCAAGGAAGCGAAGGCGCAAGGAATAGGAGCGAAGGCGGCAGCGGCGGCAGGAGCAGGTAAGTTATGTTTGTGTATGTGATGTGTGTATTATGTTCGTGTATGTTAGTGTTATACTGTCTGCTTAGCACTGTATCTAATCCTCCTAAGATTCAACCCCCTCCTTCTTCTCCTGACACTAGCCAGAATAAGGGAGGGGGATTGTGTGAGGACCCTAGAGCGAGTGTATCTACCCCAAATTTGCAGCATAAAGCAATGAGGTTGCTTTACCACAGTGACCATGCTGCAATTTTTGGAACTTCTCCCTCTGGTGACCAGCACATGGAAATGTTATAAATTAGAATCTAATTTATAATATAAAATTAAAAAAATTCAAACAATGTGTAATCACTCAAATAATGATTGTTTAACTAAAAAAAAAAATTATAATTTCTATCGACACATTCCCTTTAAAATAATTATTTTTGCTTAACTCCCCAACGGCCTCTTCACCTGAACACTTGTGATGCACCCACAAAGCAGTTGTTAGAGGTCTATGTATTCAAGCGGCTGCAAGAGCCAAAAGAGAAAGAGATAAAAAAAATGGACTCCCTCATTACTGAAATTCAGATTTGTGGAAAATGTATGAAGTTGACCCCTTCTAATGTCCTAAAAAAGGAACTTAGAGACCTTAGGGATAAATTACGCTCCCTACATCTTTACATGTATGAGAAAAACTTGAAGAAGCTTAAATAGAATTTTTATGTTAGCTCATCGAGTTAAACAGCATATGGCTAAAACCAAAATCCCTTTTTTAAAATCTACAGATCGGACACGAATATATGATCCTCAAAAAATATCTGAAGCCCTTGCGGAATAATATAGCGAGCTCTATAATCTCAGAAATGATAATTCTCTCCCGCAGATATCTTTCGGAGATGATACATTCTTTTCTAAGTAAAGTGACTTTACCCAAGTTGACTAATACTCAACTAATCCAATTAAACGCTACTATAACAAGTAATGAATTAAAGAAACTAGTTTTAGGCTCCAAACAAAATAAATCCCCATGACCAGATGGTCTTCCTAATGAATATTTTAAAGCCTTCGCAGACATCTTACTTCCACATATGGAAAATACCTTTAATGGTATAATCTCCCATCAAGGCCCTCCCTCAGAAATGTTGCAAGCTATCATTGTCACTCTTCCCAAACCGGGACAAACTCCAGACTCCCCAGTCTATTTTAGGCCAATATCCCTCTTAAATAGTGATGTTAAGCTTTTTTCTAAATTGCTAGCTTCAAGAATAAATGAATGCTTACCTTCACTAATTTCTTTAGACCAAGTGGGTTTCGTTAAAGGGCGGCAAGTAAGAGATGGTACACGTAGATTTCTAGACTTAATTCAAATAGCCACACAATCTTCAGATTCGACTATTTTCTTTCCCTAGATGCTGAAAAAGCATTTGATAGGGTCCAATGGCGCTTTATGGAAGCAATCCTAGATGAATTTGGGTTCAAGTCATTTATAAAACTGCAATTCTTTCATTGTACTCCTCACCTTCAGCCAGGGTATTATCCTCAGGTTTCATATCCGAACTCATTAGGATAACTAATGGGACTCGTCAAGGTTGCCCCTTGTCCCCTTTAATTTTTACTCTCTGCATGGAACCTTTTGCAGAAATGATCCATAGCACCCCAGGAATTTCAGGCATTAGAGTAGGTACCACAGAACATAAGATCTGATTATACGCAGATGACATGTTTCTGACATGTACTTCCCCCTTGACATCTTTGAAAGAGGTATTAAATGTTATTTTACAATATTCTGGGGTTTCATATTACAAATTAAATATATCTAAATCTGTTTTGTTACTGATTAACATAGTTTCTCCAATGAGGGCGGAATTATCCAAACTTCAATTTACTTGGTTTGAATCAGGCATTCCCTATCTAGGTATAAAGTTATTTCCATGTCCATCTCAATTAATTTCTGAAATTGACTTGGATCTTTTAATATCTCTGAAAGAGGAATGTAAGAGGCTGGATAAATTATCTTGGATGGCTAGGATCAACTTAGTTAAGTTGTTCTTATTACCCAAATTCTTGTACCATCCCATATCTTTTACCTGTCTCTCTCACTACACGATTCCAAAATATTTTCCTTAAATTTATTTGGAATAATAAAAGAGCACAAATAGCTAAAACGCTACTGTATCGCAGGATTAAAGAGGGAGGTTTGGGTGTCCCATACGTCGCCTCCTATAATACAGCAGCTATAATGGACCAATTCATGGCTGATTAAGGACGCGGAAGCCGTCTGAAACGCATTGGCAGCGTGTATTACTCACATCCACCTTTCTTCGTTGGATATTATCTCCCTGTTTTACTATTGCTTCAATAAAATTGGAATACCTTCCATTTTAATCATCTATCTCCTAAGAATTAATTTGCGCTGGAACCTACCTTGTACCATTGCCTACCTCAAAATTTCATACCTACCACTCCCCTGGTAGAGTGGGATAACGCAGATCTGAAGGTTATTTCTGATTTTTATGTTAAAGGGAACTTTAGGATCTTTGAAAATTTGTCCGTTTCATATGACCTTTCCCATAGGATGTTCTACCAATACCTTCAAATAAGACATTTTTTACAAGGTTTAAAACTTCCTGCACAACCAATTAAACTCTCTACATTTCATAAATACTTGTTTAACTGGCAAGGTTATCAAAAGGGCCTCACTTACAGTTATGACTTATTACTGCCCAGAGGGTATTCTGCAAAGGAAACCTATATGCTGAAGTGGGAGGGAGAGATGGGTGAATTATTTTCCTTAGATCAGTGGTTTAAAGCTGCTAATTGGATTTTAAAGCACTCTAGATGCATAAACCACATTGAGCTAGTAAGAAAAATACATTTAAAGTGGTATTTAACACCTTCTAGATATTCCATTTTTTTTCGCTGAAATTTCGAACACATGTTGGAGAGGTTGTGGAAATAAAGGCTCTACATTACATATGTGGTGGTCTTGTCCAACTATAATATCACTTTGGATTCAAGTCTTTCAATTGATCTCCAAATTTTCCGGTATACAACTTTAGGGGACCCCAGAGCAAGCTATTTTAGATATAGGCCTAGAAGAAATTCCTCATTCAGTTAGACTATTATCGCATCATATTCTTAAAGCTGCGAGAATGTCAATAGCTAAACTATGGAAGTCTCCTGTCTCGCATTCCTTGTGAGAGGTCATCAGGAGAGTAAATATTGATTGTAGTCATGAAACTTCCTTATCTGGTACTTTAACTGCTCATCAAAACAACCGGAACGCTTGGAATTTATGGATAGGTTCAAAGAATTTTATGTGAAATGTAATACATTGTCATTCTGTTGATATTAGTATTAAGATTGTATACGATATAAGACACAGTATGTATTTGATTTGCATACACTACCGTTCAAAAGTTTAGAGTCACTTAGAAATTTCCTTATTTTTGAAAGAAAAGCACAGTTTTTTTCAATGAAGATAACATTAAATTAATCAGAAATACACTCTATACATTGTTAATGTGCTAAATGACTATTCTAGTTGCAAACGTCTGGTTTTTAATGCAATATCTACATAGGTGTATAGAGGCCCATTTCCAGCAACCATCACTCCAGTGTTCTAATGGTACATTGTGTTTGCTAACTGTGTTGTGTTAGAAGGCTAATGGATGATTAGAAAACACTTGAAAACCTTTGTGCAATTATGTTAGCACCGCTGTAAACAGTTTTGCTGTTTAGAGGAGCTATAAAACTGACCTTCCTTTGAGCTAGTTGAGAATCTGGAGCATTACATTTGTGGGTTCAATGAAACTCTCAAACTGGCTAGAAAAAGAGAGCTTCCATGTGAAACTCGACAGTCTATTCTTGTTCTTAGAAATGAGGGCTATTCCATGCGAGAAATTGCCAAGAAACTGAAGATTTCCTAGAACGGTGTGTACTACTCCCTTCAGAGGACAGCACAAACAGGCTCTAACCCAGAGGCGTAGCTAGGTTCTCCAGCACCCGGGGCAAAGATTCAGTTTGGCGCCCCCCCCAACCTCTTTCCCGACATCTCCTTCCCCCTCGCCGTGTTTGTTTTCCCTACCAATCGACGTGTCATTTATTTTTATGTAACGCGAGCATAAAAACATTTGTACATTTTACAAGCAATATAGTTCTATACACAACACCAGAACCAAGCTCAGTACATAAATACAGCCCCAGAAGCAAGCTCACTACATATATACAACACCGGCACAAATACAGCTCAATTCAGTGCAAACCCCTGCCGTATAGGTATGTATGGCGTAAAACTACAGCTCCCAGCATGGCCCAAACAATGATAAGGATATGCTGGGAGATGCTGCTTCACAAAGAATAAATCATATCATAATCATCTCGCTGCAGATCATACCGTGACTACATTACTGATTAGAGGCAGAATAAACATTTACATTAAGTGACTCACCGGTGACGTCTCAGATTCTAGTTCTTTTTCTCCATCCGATCCAGACCTCTATGATGACTTCTCCCGGTCACAGCCCATTTCTGCAGTTTGCTGCTCAGATGTCTTCAGCTTCTCACTTTTCCAACATTTCTGCACCTATAAATAAATATAAAGTTATCATTATACCACACACTACGCCCCTAAATATAATAGCACCATACACCGTGTCCCACACACACACACACACACACACACACACACACACTGTGCCCCCTGTAGATAGTGCCTGCCATAGAGCCCCTGTAGATAGTGCCCCCATAGAGACCACCCCTGTATAGTGTCCCACAAATAACTCCCCCTATAGTGCTCTACAGATAGCCCACCCCTGTATATAGCCCCCTGTAGATATAGCCCACCCCTGTATATAGTACTCTACAGATAGCCCAACCATGTATGTAGCCCCCCTGTAGATATAGCCCACCCCTGTATATAGTGCTCCACATATAGTCCACCCCTGTATATAGTGTTTCACAGATAGCCCACCGCTGTATATAGCCCCCCTTGTACATATAGTCCACCCCTGTATATAGTGCTCCACTAGATAGTCCACCCCTGTATATAGTGCTCCACAGATAGCCCACCCCTGTATATACTATATACAAGGGTGGGCTATCTGTGGAGCACTATATACAGGGGTGGACTATATGTACAAGGGGGCTATATACAGGGGTGGGCTTTCTGTGGAGCACTATAGGGGGAGCTATTTGTGGGATACTATATAAAGGGGTGGGCTATATCTACAGGGGGACTATATACAGGGGTGGGCTATATCTACAGGGGGACTATATCTACAGGGGGGCTATATCTTCAGGGGGACTATATCTTCAGGGGGACTATATCTTCAGGGGGACTATATACAGGGGGACTATATCTACAGGAGGACTATATGCAGGGGTGGGCTATCTACAGGGGGACCATATCTACAGGGGGACCATATCTACAGGGGGACCATATCTACAGGGGGACCATATCTACAGGGGTGGGCTATATCTACAGGGGTGGGCTAAATCTACAGGGGTGGGCTAAATCTACAGGGGTGGGCTAAATCTACAGGGGTGGGCTATATCTACAGGGGTGGGCTATATCTACAGGGGTGGGTTATATCTACAGGGGTGGGCTATATCTACAGGGGGCTATATACTATATAGCCCCCCCAGTAGCTATAGCCCACCCCTGTATATGGTGCTCCATAGATAGCCCACCCCAGTATATAGCCCCCCTGTAGATATAGTCCCCCTGTATATAGCCCACCCCCTGTAGATATAGTCCACCTGTATATAGCCCACCCCCTGTATATATGGTCCCCCTGTAGATAGCCCACCCCAGTATATAGCCCCCTGTAGATATAGTCCCCCTGTATATAGCCCACCCCTGTAGATATAGTCCCCCTGTATATAGCCCACCCCCTGTAGATGTAGTCCACCTTTATATAGCCCACCCCCTGTAGATATAGTCCCCCTGTATATAGCCCACCCCCTGTAGATATAGTCCCCCTGTAGATATAACCCCCCTGTAGATATAGTCCCCCTGTATATAGCCCACCCCCTGTAGATATAGTCCACCTGTATATAGCCTACCCCCTTTAGATATAGTCCCCCTGTAGATATAGTCCCCCTGTAGATATAGCCCCCCTGTAGATATAGTCCCCCACAGATACAGCCACACTTCTATTACAATTTTAAAAAAAATAATATATATTCAAACTCACCTTATTCCCGCTCCCACGCCGTCCGGCAGCCATGGAGACCTGCTCTCTTCTGCGCAGGTCTAATGGGGGTTGAACACAGCGTCTATGAAAGGCGCTGATTGGCTGGGCAGGATGACTTTCCCTGCCAGTCAGTCAGCGTCTTTCATCGACGGAAGCGTCACTGGTACAAAAGGTACCAGTCGCTTCATTCGCGGAGAGGCGCTGAATGGCCGGGCACGGAACGTGCCCGGTCATTCATTGCTTCTAATTGTACCTGTGTCCTTGCGACACAGGTACAATTATAGTGCAGGAGGAGGGGGCACTGGCGCCCCCCTCTGAGCTGCGCCCGGGGCACGTGCCCCGCCTGCCCCCCCCTAGCTACACCCCTGTCTAACCAGAGTAGAAAGAGATGTGGGAGGCCCCGCTGCACAACTGAGCAACAAGACAAGTACATTAGAGTCTCTAGTTTGAGAAATAGACGCCTTACAGGTCCTCAACTGGCAGCTTCATTAAATAGTACCCGCAAAACGCCAGTGTCAACGTCTACAGTGAAGAGGCGACTCTGGGATGCTGGCCTTCAGGGCAGAGTGGCAAAGAAAAAGCCATATCTGAGACTGGCTAATAAAAGTAAAAGATTAATTTGGGCAAAAGCACACAGACATTTGACAGAGGAAGATTGGAAAAAAGTGTTATGGACAGACGAATCGAAGTTTGAGGTGTTTGGATCACACAGAAGAACATTTGTGAGACGCAGAACAACTGAAAAGATGCTGGAAGAGTGCCTGACGCCATCTGTCAAGCATGGTGGAGGTAATGTGATGGTCTGGGGTTGCTTTGGTGCTGGTAAAGTTGGAGATTTGTACAAGGTAAATGGGATTTTGAATAAGGAAGGCTATCACTCCATTTTGCAACGCCATGCCATACCCTGTGGACAGTGCTTGATTGGAGCCAATTTCATCCTACAACAGGACAATGACCTAAAGCACACCTCCAAATTATGCAAGAACTATTTAGGGAAGAAGCAGGCAGCTGGTATTCTATCTGTAATGGAGTGGCCAGCGCAGTCACCAGATCTCAACCCCATAGAGCTGTTGTGGGAGCAGCTTGACCGTATGGTACGCAATAAGTGCCGATCAAGCCAATCCAACTTGTGGGAGGGCCTTCTACTCATTTGATAAATATAAGTGTGAGTTTTCATGGAAAACACAAATATGTCTGGGTGACCCCAAACTTTTGAACGGTAGTGTATCTATATTTGTATTCATGTTATTCTTTTTAGGTCTTATCATCTCAGAGGTGGGACCCGCATCTATCTGACATTTATGACATATCCTGTGGATATGTCATAAATGTCCCTCGTGGGAAAACCCCTTTAAGGCTGCAAAGTTTATTAAGAATTACATAAAATCATAATAACATCTGAATATATAGAATAATGAATGAATAATAAAGAATAATTAATTAAAACCATGAATTCATCAGTTGAATAATCAATAACCAGTTAGCAGATAAAACAAGTCCACCCAGCAGTAGTTGGGAGACTACTCCAGTCTAATAAGCAACGCGACAAAGGGGAATATAGCAGTGAGGGTGGGCGGGGCGCTGGTCTTCAGGCTCTTCTTAAACTGCCCAGAACCACTGGCAACAGGGGATTAAATAATTACATTTTTCCCGCCATTCAGTCCAGCTAACCAATCAACTGTTGTCACTAAGGCTCAGTAGACAGATTAACCATAACCTGCTCATGCCAAAACACAGCTGACCCAAATATGACCTTTCAATCAGGTAAAACCACCTAAACAAAGGGGGGGGGGCATATACAGGGCAAGACTAAATACCAAACATTAAAGAAATGCATAATTAACTAAATTAAAATAAAGGAAATCAATTGGGGGAAAAAGGGGACTGGGCCACCATGTTGTCCCCCAAGCTAATCGCTCTGGGGGGCCATGTCATTCTGAAAAAAAGGGAAGTTGTTGTATGAGGTTTGAGGAAGCTCATGAAGATCTAATATAGTGTTAAATCAGCTGAATAAGGTATTCAAGAACAAACTATAATAATAGGATCAATATGGATTATCAATGGTTGGGTTACTTATAGCAAAATATGCAAAACCCTTGTGTTGTAAGCATGGAATCTCTCTGACCTACTGATCTATTTTTTGTCTCATAGGGGTAACATTGAGGGGGACAATGCCTTGAAGAACTGTACTTACCACTCTATTCGCTCTCCCTCATGCCCAATTTTCACGATGGACTTTATCATAAAAGAAGCTGGTGTTAACTTTACAGAAATTGCCTATAAGGTCAGCTTATATTTCAGGTGGAACACTGGTGGTAAATGAATGCAATGAATGTTAAAAAGAGCAGAATTCAGTTGACTTTCAAATCCAATGCTTAGATTTGAATGCAATTCCATCTGGTTACAGGCCACTAAGTGACAATAGATTGAAGTGATATTTTCCAGCCTCACGTGTTGTTCTTTCTCTCAATTTGAAGTTAAATCCAACATTGTTTAAAATTTAAACCTTTGGAGCACAGAACCCGACTACATTTCTGTGACTACTCCATACATCTTAATGAGGTTTGTAAAAATGAATGCACTTGCTGCAGAAACAAACCTATTCAGATGTATGGAGCAGATTTTCAATCATACAAAATACTGCAATAAATCTACCAATTGTGGAATATTGACGCAACAACTGAGCCAAAATATATTAGACTGAAATTTGTAATGGGTATGTCAACCGATACCCGCCCTCCAGTGATTTATCCAGGTCCAAATCATGTTTTATCAATATATAGAGAGAGGAATTAGACACACAGACGCCGCTGGTATGCTCAAATTACTCCTCTGAGGTTTATTGCCAAACTTAATTACAATAATATCATTCAAAAGTTGTGTAGGCTTGCGGTTAACCAATCAGAGGCAATGTGACAATATTTCAAATTCAGCCAATTACAGACATACGATACATTTCAAATGCATCATTATAATTCTTCACACATCAGGGTTTGCAGGTGGCTTATCTCTCTTGGCAAGAATATAATAGATCGTTCTTTTAAGATGGGGGAGACATACCCACATACATATGTGAATGTGTCTCTCTCTCCCATCTCACTCCCTCCCGTTTCCTTCTTTCCAAGCTTCGCATGGGAACCAAGGTCAATGATAAACATACAAACTTGTCTTATAGGAGCAATGACTTTCTTATTCACTACAAAAGAAACAGGATGGGGACTCCAGACAAGATCGCTGCTGCACAAAATGGATTAATTTAAACATTATTTGAATCACTTTGGAGCTGAACCTGACTACATTTTTGTGACTACTCCATACATCTTAATGAGGTTTGTAAAAATTAATGCACTTGCTGCAGAACCATCCCTATTCAGATGTATGGAGCAGATTTTCAGTCGTAGAAATTACTGCAACAAATCTACCAATTGTGGACATACTATTATTGTCAGAATTAAAAGGGTTTCCAGGCTTTTAAAATAATAATAATAATTTTATCTGTATATGGCATCGTTTACAGAAAAAAAAAACCAACAATACTCACCTTCTAATCCCCTGCCACTCTACAGTCCCCCATCAGTCAAAAAAAGACATGTTCAACCAGAGGAAGAGAAAGGATATGGATGAAGGGAAGGGGTAGGGTGACTTTTCGAGCTTTTGTTTCCCCTATTAGAGGAAGGCAAAAAAAAAACAACAAAACCTATACATAAATCTAAAAGAGAGAAATTTTCCTCCTGATCCCAAAAGGTGATCAGGCTGGATCAACCTTCAAACAAGAATTTTATACATTTATATAAGCACTGATGTTACTTGTTCTAAGAAGAATCTAAGTCTTTCTTGAAGTCATCAACTGTTTCTGCTAGAAACAGTTGCTGAGGTGACTATTCCAAAGATCCATTACAGTAAAAGAAGGTTTGTCGCCTTTAGAGATTGACGAAGGAAGTGTCCCCTTGTCCTTTGAGTGTATGTTACATGGAACAGCTTTTCACCATATGTTTTGTAGGGACCATTTATATATTTATAGAAATAATTAATGTCCCCCCTTAGTCGCATCTTTTCAAGACTAAATCAATTGAACTCTTTTAATCTTTCCTCATAACTTACGATTCTCCATGCCCCTTATTAGCTTCGTTGCTCTTCTTTGTATTTTTTCCAACTCCAGGGCATCCTTTCTATGAACTGGAGCCCAGAACTGAACTGTATATTCTAGATTAGGTCTCACTAATGCTTTGTAAAGTGGTAATATTACATCCCTGTCCCGTGAGTCCATGCCTCTTTTAATACACCACAATATCTTGCTGGCCTTAGAAGCAGCTGATAGACTGAATAAAAGTCAATTTACAAGTACACCCAGATCTCCCAGATTTACTGTGAAAGTGATTAGAATATGTTTAAAAGAATATGTTTAAAAGAATGACATTTTGTGTGGACTCCATCTTGTATGACTGGCGTCCATTTTGGATTGCTGGAATCCACCTTGTGGCCTGAAGGAGCCATTTTGAGATTAATAAGTCATGGTTGCTTTAAAGCTAATATATCTGTTAGCATTGTCTGAAACAATTCTGTGTTTTTCTTTAGTAAACTGCTGTATATTTTTTTAGTCATTCTTGGTATGGAGAATACAAATAAATATTGACCTATTTTTGTGTGATAAGGAGTCAATCATCCTTGAAGCCTAGGGAGAATGACCACGTTTACTATAAGAGAGGGGGTCAGTTTGACTCTTAGCCTTGGGTAAGAGTTTCATTTACTATGAGAGAGGGGGTAGTCTGACTCCTAACATCTATGACGTGGTATATTTTGGGAACTTATAGTTTTACATTTGAAACGCCTCCTGAGCCTATGATTGGTTTAGGACAAAACATATTGTCATGATATGCCATTGGCTAAATGAAATCCAAATTAACGTCATATTGTAAACATTGTAAATGATTGGCTGGAATCAAGCTGCTCCTACTTCAAAAGATATTATTGTAATGGTTTGATGAATAAACCAGGATTTTGAGTATACAAGCAATGAGTCTGTGTTTCTTCTCTCCGATATATCGATAAAACATGATTGGAGCCTGGATAAAATCACTGGAGGACGGGTATTGGTTGACATACCCATTACAAATTTCAGTCTAATATATTTTTGGGCCAGTGATTGCGTCAAGAAGTACCCAGATGCATAAGTT
Organism: Rhinoderma darwinii; assembly: GCF_050947455.1. Lineage (NCBI taxonomy): Eukaryota > Metazoa > Chordata > Amphibia > Anura > Rhinodermatidae > Rhinoderma > Rhinoderma darwinii. The sequence goes on from NC_134687.1 coordinate 421,215,719, forward strand.
TACATTTATGCACATTGAACTTTATTTGCCAAGTGGATGCCCAAACACTCAGTGTTCAAATCGGCTTGTAATTTATGAACATCTTCTATAGACTGTACTCTACTCACTGGCGTAGCTATAGGGGTCGCAGCGGTCGCAATTGCGACCGGGCCCCGAAGCCAGGGGGGCCCACGGCCCCCCGCACCACATCAATAAAAAGTTACTATAGTAACTCGGGCCGCGGGCCCCTGTTACTATAGTAACATACTTTACTTACCTCCTTCGCAGCGGAGGTCCTGACGCAAGCGCTGTGCGCAGCGCATGACGTCACAACGCTATGCCGCCGCGCACAGCATCGAGACTACAGAACTCTCGCCGCGGCCGAAGAGGAAGGTAAGGTTTGCCCTGACTGGCGGGTCTGACTCCCGGGACCCGCCAATCAGCTGTTTTGAAGGGGCCGCAGCACTCGTACGAGAGCTGCTCCTCTTCATTCCGGTCACACTGTGAATCGGTGTCGGCGATTCACAGTGTGAGCGAGTAGTGAAATGAAGGGGAAGCAGCTCTCATACGAGTACTGCGGCCCCTTCAAAACAGCTGATTTGCGGGTCCCGGGCGACACATCAGCTATTGATGGCCTATCCTGTGGATAGGCCATCAATGTTTAGGGACTGCACAACCCCTAAGCCTACGATGTATCAGGCTTAGGGGGCCCATGAGACAGGATCACAGATTGTGTGATCCTGTCTGCTGGGCCCTGTATCTAAGCCAATCACATGGTAGGCTTAGATACATGGCCCATGCTTGATCCTGTCTGCTGGGCCCTGTATCTAAGCCTACCACACTGTAGGTTTAGATACAGGGCCCCAGCACACAGTAATCTTATACTGTATAAGATTACTGTCTGTGGGACCCTGTATCTAAGCCTTAGGGTATGTGCACAGACACTAATTACGTCCGTAATTGACGGACGTATTTCGGCCGCAAGTACCGGACCGAACACAGTGCAGGGAGCCGGGCTCCTAGCATCATACTTATGTACGATGCTAGGAGTCCCTGGCTCGCTGCAGGACAAGTGTCCCATACTGTAATCATGTTTTCAGTACGGGACAGTTGTCCTGCAGTGAGGCAGGGACTCCTAGCGTCGTACATAAGTATAATGCTAGGAGCCCGGCTCCCTGCACTGTGTTTGGTCCGGTACTTGCGGCCGAAATACGTCCGTCAATTACGGACGTAATTAGTGTGTGTGCACATACCCTAACACATGTGTTACTAATCATTTTTTGTGTGTTTTCTTACAGGTTCGGTCGTTGGACTACGGCGGATTCCAGGACTACTTCGATGACAGCTTTTTTTTTATTAATAAAATGGTTAATGAGGGTTGTGTGAGTTTTTTTTTTATTTCAATAAAATATTTTTTCTATGTCTTTGTGTTTTTTTTTAAAACTATATTACTACCGCCTTAGTAATGGCCGCCGGCTGATTGACAGCGTCCATTGCTAAGGCGGGGCTTAGTGTTAGCGGATGCAGAGGCTAACACTAACCCCCTTTATTACCCCGGTACCCACCGCCACCAGGGGTGCTGGGAAGAGCCGGGTACGATCCAGTACCTGACCATCTGTAGTGATGGTCGGCCACCGGGGTGGCCGCAGGCTGGTATTATCAGGAGGGGAAAGGCCAAAAACAGTGGCCCTTCCCATCCTGGTAATGCTGCCTGCTGCTGCTTTATTGTATCTGGCTGGTTATGAAAATGGGGGGGACCCCACGTCATTTAAAAAAATAAAAAATAATTGGAAAGAACGATGTGGGGTCCCCCCCCCAATTTTCAGAACCAGCCAGATACAACACAGCAGCAGCAGGCAGCATTACAAGGGTGGGAAGGGCCACTGTTTTTGGCCTTCCCCAGCCTAATGCTACCAGCCTGCGGCCACCCCGATGCCTGCCCGTCACTACAGATGGTCGGGTACTGGTTTGTACCCGGCTCTTCCCAGTACCCCTGGTGGCGGTGGGTACCGGGGTAATAATGGGGGTTAGTGTAGCCTCTGCACCGGCTAACATTAAGCCCGGTCTTAGTAATGGAGTTTGTCAATCAGCCAGCGGCCATTACTAAGGCGGTGATAATAAAGTTTAAAAAGATACAAGCACATAGAAAAAATATTTTATTGAAATAAAAAAACACAACCCTCATTAACCATTTTATTGAGAATAAAAAAAACGCCGTCATTGAAGTCCTCGTATCCGAAGTCCAACAACCGAACCTGTAAAAAAAACACAAACACAAAAATAATCAGTAACACATAAAGAAGCAAAATTATTATTCTTACCTATCCTGGGTCCAGCGCTGGAGCCGCAATGTCAGCGAGCTGGGCCCTGTATCTAATCCTATCATGTGTGATACAGTCTGCTGAGCTGTGTATCTAATCCAATCATGTATGATACTGTCTGCTGGGCCCTATATCTAATCCGATCATGTGTGATACTGTCTGCTGAGCCACTGTATCTAATCCTATCATGTGTGATACTGTCTGCTGAGCCACTGTATCTAATCCTATCATGTGTGGTACTGTCTGCTGAGCCACTGTATCTAATCCTATCATGTGTGATACTGTCTGCTGAGCCACTGTATCTAATCCTATCATGTGTGGTACTGTCTGTTGAGCCACTGTATCTAATCCTATCGTGTGTGGTACTGTCTGCTGAGCCACTGTATCTAATCCTATCATGTGTGATACTGTCTGCTGGGCCACTGTATCTAATCCTATCATGTGTGATACTGTCTGCTGAGCTGTGTATCTAATCCTATCATGTGTGATACTGCCTTCTAAGCCACTGTATCTAATCCTATCATGTGTGATACTGTCTGCTCAGCCACTGTATCTAATCCTATCCATAGTTTATAGGGTCGTAGTGCTATAGATATGCTATGCTGTCTCATATACACACTTTTTTTTGGGCCGGGCACATATGTATTGGGGCTATTTCCCGGACATTTTAAGCCCTGAGGGTATGTTCACACGGCAGCGTCTGTTACGGCTGAAATTACTGTGCTGTTTTCAGGAGAAAACAGCACCGTAATTTCGGCCGTAATGGCATGTGCAGGCGTCTTTTGCTGCGTCCATTATGGAAGTAACTGAAGCTGGTTTTCCATGGAGTCCATGGAAAACGGCTCCATTTACGTCTGAAGAAGTGACAGGCACTTTTTTACGCGCCGCCTTTTGACAGCGACGCGTAAAAAAAAATGACCGTCGGCACAGAACATCGTAAGACCCATTCAAATGAATGGGCAGATGTTTGCCGACGCTTTTGAGCCACATTTTCGGACGTAATTCAATGCTAAAACGCCCGAATTACGTCCGTAAATAGTGTGTGTGAACCCAGCCATAGTGACGCTCCCGGCTGCTAGTGCTGCATTGTTGGGTCACTTAGGAGACCCAGCGATGCAGCTGAAAGCGGACCGTCAGCCATGAGAAGTTTGCGGGGGGGGGGGCCCAGTAAGAATTTTTGCATCGGGGCCCATGAGCCTCTAGCTACGCCCCTGACTCTACTTCATAGCTTGGTGCGATTTGCAGAAATAGAAACCGTGCTATTAATCCCCTCTTCTATATCATTAATAAACAGGTGGAATAATAGCAGTCCCAGCACTGAACCTTAGGGTACACCACTTATAATTGGGGACCATTCAGAGTAGGAATCATTGACCACAACTCTCTAAATACCGTCTTTGAGACATTTTCAATCCTATTACAAACTATATTTTCTAAACCTATAGACCTTAATTTACCCATTAGGTGTCTATGAGGGACAGTGTCAAATGCCTTTGCAAAGTCTAAAAACACTATATCCACAGCGGCCCCTTAGGTCCAGGCTTCTTCTCGCCTCTTCATAAAAATAAATCCGGTTCCGTGTCAGTACGGGATGTCACAGCTCCAGCCAGTATAAACTGGAGACTGTTCGGGTACTGTCGATTGGCAGTACTGGAGCAGTAGGGGATAAAAAGTATTATTTTCTATAATCCCTTTGATTTCTTGCAGCAAATGTAAGCAAAGTTTGACTTTAGAGGAACAATTTTCTTCTTGCTGAGGAGGTAGAGCTGCAAAGGCTAGATGTTTAGATGGTTTGAATTTGGTGCCTTGTTGAATTGCCTGGGTAGGCGGTTGTTCTGGCAATTTTTAATTTTTTCATCTCTTTAAAAGGTTTTCAGGTAGGGAAGCTGATAACTGGAGTTTTCCCATTATTTACATTTAGCACATATCCATAGGTGATAAATGGTAGATCAGTGGGTATCCAACTGTAGGGACCCTCAACGATCTCTAGAAAAAGGAAACCATATCCCCTATTATTGCTGCTGTGTAATGCCATGGTGGGAAGGAGTTGTATAGAGTATTGGCCAATCATGTTCGGAGCTAGCTTTATACGAGTTTTTAGGAGATACGGAAACAGCAATGGGAATGCACTCTTCTGTTTCTTATCTTCCATAGACATACATGTCTATGGAGTGGGTTGTCCATACAGCACTTGCTTTATATAGATTCTCCGCACCATGGGAAAAAGAAAGGAGGACAGGATACCTATGTTTTGGAGATCTGCGGTGGTCCCAGCAGTTGGACTTCTACTTAACTAGCATTTAAAACTGCTCATATGAATAGGTGATACATGTTAATATTGGAAAAACCCCATTTAATCCTTAGAAGAAAAACACTGAACTGGAAACGCTCTTTACATATAACACAAGGATATTATGGGAAAATAGATTAGGTGCCTTAACTATGAACATGTGAAAAGGTCTGAAGAGGGCAAACCATGTGCTTGATGAATTAAGCACTGTTCACACTGCAAATGAATTTTATGCTTGCCGTATAAATTGGGAAGCTCTTTTAATGTATACACCGACATGCCCAAAGACTTAAAGAAAGTGTCCCTTTGGCATACTTTTTATTTAACTGTTTAAAAAAAACAGTGCTATTTAATAGTGGTGGTGGTGGGGGGGGGGGGGGGGGGGGTGTCCTGCAAAAAAAACAGCAATTTTGTGTATGTCCAGGGCAGTGCAATTTTACCGGAAGGTACATTAATGGTTGCCAACATTGATGCTTTAGTTAGTGCTAAACAGCTCTCTGTTTAATTTCTAAAGGGAGGAATCATTGGTGTGATCATTAACTGGAACTGTAATTTGGATTTACATCCCTCAAAGTGTCGTCCACAGTATTTATTCCGACGCCTTGACCTGCAGAACAATATTTCCACTGGCTATAACTACAGGTTAGTGTTTGATATTGAAGCTATAACAACTGTGTGTTTGCAGTATACAAGTGTATTAATTAGACCATCATTTAGAAAGGCCACATTTAAAACATCTTGCTTTTAAAATTAGTGGATGACGCACATTCACTTCTACAAATCTTGCATGCTTTACCTTATTTAATAGAAGTTCAATTTTTGACTGCTCCATTCATTGAAAATAATGGAAACTCTTCAGGAACTTGACTTAACCTATTAAAGTCAATGAGGTCTGTCTGGCGCCATTGTTGTCGGTTGGTGTGGCGGTACTGTCACTCAATTATTTTTGTTTCTCTGTTCCTATGACGGAACAAAAAACTGGGTAATGAACAGAGCCTAAGACATTAAAATAGCCGTGGTACGTTTCTTGTAGACGTTCCTAACATGTTCAGTGATTGCACAACCAGCGAGAAATTCCTTGCTTGTCGTTGATCCAATCTTTTATGATGGCCTTAAAATTATTGTTTGTCTGTGTTATATCTCATCGTGTGAACAGACATCTGCTAATTGTTAGCAGAGGAAACAGAAGGAAAGGAAAGCGATCTCAAAAGTTGTGAAAAAAACACGATTATAGTTACATATAAATGCATGTCTTTCAAACATTAACAACTCGCTATATCGTCGACGCTCGTTTTTACCAATTTATCTTCACGTGTAAAAGGAGCCTTAGAGATAGCAGGAAAATGTTTGTCTAGACTAGTACCACACTTCTAATTTGCTTAACAAAGCTTCCATTGTGCAAATTAACAGAAAAGGAGCATTAATAAATATTTTATTATTTTATTATTTAGGCAAAAAGTGGCACTTTAATATTCATTATAAATTATTAAATGGAGACTTACTAGACGAAAAATGCACCATGTATATTAAGAGGTGCACAACTAATATATTTTGCTATCCGTGCGACAGAAATAAAAATCTACGCCTTGTATGAGCAGGTGTAGATTTGTGCCATAACTTGCCCAGTTTCTGTTGTAAGTTATGATAAATGTGTCATTCCAATGGAGGCCCCGCCCCTTTGTTGAGAAAAGTAAAAAGTCGCACATTTTACCGCAGCTATGGCATGTGCCAAAATGTGGAATTTTTTTTAAGCCAGAAAAGTGGCAGAAATCTTTTGATATATTTCATCCAATGTCTTGCTCACACCCTGTATTGGCATTGTAAACATCAATGCATGGATACATTTAATATCCTAATCCATTTTCCACTCTTCTGTTGTTCATTTTTTTTTTGCCTTGTCTTTTCAGTACATTTTTCCTGTTCCAGTAAATACCAGTTCATGAATACTATGCCCTGCTTGTGTATGTATTATGCGGTAGCAGAATAATATACCTAATTGAAAAAACTACAATGGCAAAAAGGACCCGTTAAAAAAAAAAGTTTATTTTCTTCATGTGAAGACACAGTTGATGATTACAGAATGTGTCAGATTTTACAACAAAACCAAAATGAAGGAGAATCTATTTCAGACTATGTGGCTGAACTGAAGAGGCTGTCTGAACATTGCCAGTTTGAAGGGAGTCAGTGGCGTAGCTATAAGGGTCGCAATTCAAACCGGGCCCCTAAGCCTGGGGGGCCTATGGGCCCCCGTTGTCATACAGCAGGCTTGTCAAATACATTTTCTGTGCCGTGAAGCCGGCACTTCCTGGTTACGGTCACATGGTACACTTAGTGTACCATGTGACCGTGTTGTCACGTGACACGTCTTCCAGCCAGTGCAGTGGAAGAGCCGATGTGGAGGACTCCAGGTGAGCTGCAGAGTCTGTATTGTAATGTATTGTGTTGTGTTCTATTGTGTTGTCTTGTAATGTATTGTGTTGTCTTGTAATGTATTGTGTTGTATTGTGCTGTTAGCGGTGGAGAGGGTGGGGCCCGTTAAATTACAGCCCCCCCTCCTCTCTCCACCGCAAACTGCACAATACAACACAATACATTACAAACTGTGGGTCGCATCCCCCTGGGGGTTCGTGTGAAGACCTCCGGGGGGTCGCAAGTCACTCACTGAGGTCCCGGTTCCATTCAATGCTGGAGCAAGGAGCTGACATCTCATTGATTCTGCATTCACTGTGCCCTGAGCGGCTCGACGCAGGCGGGATGTAGCGACATCATCGCGCCGCGTCACTTATAGCATTATACTGCATGGGGGCTGATATGGGGGCATTACACTGTATGGGTAGCTCATATGGGGGGCATTATACTGTATGGGGAGCTCATATGGGGGGCATTATACTGTATGGGAAGCTCATATGGGGGGCATTTTACTGTATGGGGAGCTGATATGGGGGCATTATACTGTATGGGGAGCTCATATGGGGGGCATTATACTGTATGGGGAGCTCATATGGGGGGGGGCATTTTATTGTATGGGGAGCTGATATGGGGGCATTATACTGTATGGGAGCTGATATGGAGGGGCATTATATTGTATGGGGAGCTGATATGGGAGGCATTATACTGTATGGGGAGCTGATGCGGAGGGGCATTATACTGTATGGGAAGCTCATATGGGGGGCATTTTACTGTATGGGGAGCTGATATGGGGGCATTATACTGTATGGGGAGCTCATATGGGGGGCATTATACTGTATGGGGAGCTCATATGGGGGGGGCATTTTATTGTATGGGGAGCTGATATGGGGGCATTATACTGTATGGGAGCTGATATGGAGGGGCATTATATTGTATGGGGAGCTGATATGGGAGGCATTATACTGTATGGGGAGCTGATGCGGAGGGGCATTATACTGTATGGGAAGCTCATATGGGGTCATTGTACTGTATGGGGAGCTGATATGGGGGGGGCATTTTACTGTATGGGGAGCTGATATGTGGGCATTATACTGTATGGGGAGCTGATATGGGGGGCATTATACTGTATGGGGGCTGATATGGGAGGCATTATACTGTATGGGGAACTGATATGGAGGGACATTATACTGTATGGGAAGCTCATATGGGGGCATTGTACTGTATAGGGAGCTGATATGGGGGGCATTTTACTGTATGGGGAGCTGATATGGGGGGCATTATACTGTATGGGGGCTGATATGGGGGCTCTATACTGTATGGGGGCAGCTATGTGGGGCATTATACCGTGGGGGCTGATATGGGGAGCATTATATGGTATGGGGCTGGTATGGGGGGCATTATACGCTATGGGGCATTATACTGTATGGGGGCAGCTATGGGAGCATTATACTGTGTGGGGGTATTATACTATGGGAGCTGTTGGGCAAGGCGTCTGGGCATAGGCGCGCACAGGGGTCTGATGATGGTGGTGTTGGGGAGGGGTAGGGAGGCCCAAGCTGAATTCTTGCACCTGGGCCCATGAGCCTTTAGCTACGCCCCTGAAGGGAGTGTCAATGATGCGTTGCCTTGTGTGTGGGATTATGAAAGAAAGCATCTAGAAAAGTCTTCCTTCAGAGCCTGCTTTAACATAAGAGGGCATTGGAGATCGCCACATCAATGGAATCAGCAGAGAAAAATACACAGGAGTTACAGGAACAAATGTGAGCTTAACCCCTTCCCGACCACCCCACGTAGATTAACGGGCTACAGCGCTGGTCTTTGTGCCTGCAGCCCGTTAATCTACGTGTGCTCCTAACGAAGCGCACAGGCATTCCTTGCAGCCTGGCATTTGTCAGTCCTCGCCGCTACTAGTAGCTTTAGTACTGACAGAAGACATCGGGTGGGATCACAGCCGTGATCCCCAGCGAATCGATTGACCCCTTAAATGCGGTGGTCAATAGCGACCGCCGCATTTGAGGAGTTACAATAACTTCGGCACCCCGCTACGCCTAACAAAGGCCTCTGGCTCTGCCATCTACGGAAGGCGATTAGGTCCTGGTGAAACTGACAGGTGTAATACCCTGCAATACTTGGGTATTGCAGAGTATTATAACAACTATCCAACGGTGGGATCTTCAAGTCCCTAGTGGGACTAAAAAAAGTAAAAGTTCCAAGTAATAAAATTAAAAATTGCCCTTTTTCCCCATATAAAGTCCTTTATTATTAGAAAAAAATGAAAAAAATTAACTATTCATAATTGGTATCGACGCGTCCGTAATGACCTGAACTATAAAAATATAATGTTATTTATCCTGCACGTTGAACGGCGTAATTTTTTTAAATAAAAAAACAATACCAAAATCGCTATATTTAGTCACTTCAGCCCCAAAAAATTTAATAAATAAGGATCACAAAGTTGCATATACCCAAAAATAGTATAAATAAAAACTAAAGTTTGTTCCGCAAAAAACAAGCCCTCACACAGATTTCTTAATGGAAAAATAAAAAAGTTATGGTTCTTAGAATATGGTGACACAAAAACGAAATCCGTTTTTTAAAACTGTGATTGTATCGTGCAAACACCGTAAAACATAAAAAAAGATATACATATGGTATCGCCGTAATCACATCGACCAGCAGAATAAATTAAATATGTAATTTATTTATTTAGCCCACGGTGAACGCCGTAAAAAAAAGAATACAAAAAAACAAGAGAAGTTTTCACGGCCTAATTCCACTAAATTCAGCAAAAAAACTGGGGGGTCAAAATGCTCATTATACCCCTAGATAAATTATTTTAGGTCTGTCGTTTCCCAAATTCACTTTTGGGGGCGTTTCCACTTTTTTGGTATCTCAGGGGCTTTGCAAATGCGACATGGCACCCAAAAACCATGCCAGCAAACTTGAGCTCCAAAAGGCTTCCCTTCTGAGCTCTGCCGTGGGTACAAACAGCAGTTTATTACCACATATGGGGTATTGCCGTAATCAGGAGAAATTGCTTTTCAAATGTTGGAATGTTTTTTCTTCTTTATGCCTTGTAAAAATTTATAATTTCTATGTTTTATTGGAAAAAATTTAGATTTTAGTTTTCACGGTCTAATTCCGCTAAGTTTAGCAAAAAACCTGTGGGGTAAAAATGCTCAATATACCCCTCTATAAATTCCTTAAGGGGTGTAGTTTGCCAAATGGTGACTTTTTTGTGGGGGGGGGGGGTTTCCACTGTTTTGGCCCCACAAGACCTCTTCATTCCTGACATGGTGTATAAAATATATTGTAATAAAAAGGAGGTCCCAAAATCCAGTAGGTGCTTCTTTGTTTCTGAGGCCGGTGCGTCAGTCCGTTACCACACTAGGGCCACGTGTGGGATATTTCTCAAAACAGCAAAATCCGGGCAATAAATATTGAGTTGCGTTTCTCTGGTAAAACCTTCAGTGTTACAGCAAAAAAATTATTAAAATTGATTTTCGAAAAAAAGAAATAATTTATAAATTTCACCTCCAATTTGCTGTAATTCCTGTGAAACACCTGAAGGGTTAAGAAACTTTCTAAATGCTGTTTTGAAAGCTTTGATGGGTGCAGTTTTTAAAATTTGGCGACTTATGGGGGTTTCTAATATATAAGGCCCTTAAAGCCACTTTAGAACTGAACTGGTCCCTGAAAAAATAGGTTTTGGAAATTTTCTTGAAAATGTGCGAAATTGCTGCTAAAATTCTAAGCCTTGTAACGACCTAGAAAAATAAAAGGATGTTCAAAAAAATGATGCAAACATAACGTAGACATGGGAAATGTTGGATAGTAATACCAAACGAAATAGTTACTAGTTGTTTTACAAGCAGATACATTTAAATTGAAAAAAATGCTAATGTTTGCAAATTTTCTCAAAATGTTGGTGTTTTTCCCAAATAAATTTGGGACCAATTTTTTCCACTAACATAAAGTACAATATGTCACGAGAAAACAATCTCAGAATCGCTTGATAGGTAAAAGCATTCCGAAGTTATTACCACATAAAGTGACTCATGTCAGATTTGAAAAAATCGGCTGCGTCCACAAGGCCAAAACAGGCCTGAAGGGCTTAAATAATCTGACAGGAATATCTAAACAAAATGTGCCAAGGCAAAATTAACCCTGTTATCGTTGTGGAGGGAGCAGGAGCGGATTGAGAGTTTACAGTGGCCCTGGAAAAAAATCTAAAAGTGGCTTCATGTTGTGGGTGGGGCCAGCACAAGTAAGCGGAGTCAACAAAGCATTAGCTGTAGCCACATTGGTGTTAGGTCTAATAATGCAGCTATATTATTATTGTCAGCATTGGGCTGTGTTTACATCTGCATTGGACACTCTTACTTGGCTTTCACACAGTATTTCTATCAATATAATGTATCTGCTGATAAAGCTCCCAGGACACGAATTAAACGGTTTAAAAAAAACATATGACTCTGCTGTTCGTCCTCCATAGGCGCCCATGTTAAAAATAAAACACATACATATGCATGGAATAGCGCAACCTTCAAAGCTATTCCACGCAGCACAAAAAATCTACACATTTTTTCGCCTCTGTTGGGTGTATAGGGGTCTATGGATCCATTTATTGTACACTGCTAGAAATACCATTGTGTGAAAGAAACCTAAAGGAGGTTTTACACTGGACAATTATCGGGAAGACAAGCTTCATAGTTTTAAAAAACTGAAATATTATTGTTGTCGACAGCACATCTCCCTGTGGGTAGTTATGAAAAATGGGGTGACCCCACGTAGTTTTTTTTCTAATTATTAATTAATTTATTTTTTAAAAATGACATGGGGCCCCCCCCCCCCCCCCATTTTTCATAACCAGCCACATACAACATAGCAGCAGCAGGCTAGCATTACCTGAGTGGGAAAGGCCACGGTTTTTGGGCTTTCCGAGCCTATTAGTACCAGCCTGCGGCCGCCCCATTGACCGACCATCACTGCAGAGGGTCGGGTACTGGATCGTACCCCACTCTTCCCGGTACCCCTGGTGGTGGAGGGTACTGGGTTATTAATGGGGAGGTAGTGTTATCCTTTTCACCTACTAACACTAAGACCCTCCTTAGTAATGCATGCTGTCAAACAGACAGCGGCCATTACTAAAGCAGTAGTAATATAGTTAAGAAAAACTGACATTTAATAAAAATAAATTTTATTGAAATAAAAAATCCACACAACTCTTGTTAACCATTTTATTGAGAATAAAAAACACCATCATCGAAGGAGTCCTCAAATCCGAAGTAGTCCAACAACCGAATTTTTAAAGAAAACACAAAAATATAAATAATCAGTAACTGACGTCACTGCCCATATATGGATAGTGACATCAGGAGCAGTGCTGGAGTCCCCGAGCAGAGCGCTAGCTGATGCTCTGCTCTGCTCAGGGACTTCAGGGCAGGAATCCTTTTTAAAGGCCGTCACTCGGATGGTATCCAAGTAACAGCTGGTTTTTACACAGCCCCATTGAATTGTATGGGAGCCATGTGGCCGTGAGAACGGCCCGAAATAGGGCATGTTGTATTTTTTTACCGGGCGGTCAAAAAAATCAGCCGTGTGAATAGCCCCATTGAGGTTAACAGATTTTAATGCAGCTATGTGACGGCCGTAGAAAAAACATAAGCTGTTTCGGACTAACTGCATGTTCCCACTGTTTAAGAGACTAGGCTGCCTGCAAAGCCCCTGCAGTCCCCTCCCAGCTATGCCCCTGCGTAACACACAACACTCAGTCTGACAACACGCACATTATACACACACACACACGCACACACACACACACACACACACACACACACTCTAGTATATACACATACATCCATACACTTATGCACACACATAAGGGTTTATTCAGGCGTGATGTGCACTACAGTAGTCAAAACTATGAATGAAAACAGAAAAGCACCACGTGCTTTTCTGTTTACAAACATAAAAACTGAGTGTCATAATGATGCCAGCTGCATGAAAATCACGCAGCCACGCATCATATGCTGATGACACATGGACCTTTTGCAGACCTTTTGCGCGCACAAAACGCACACGCTCGTGTGAATCCGGCCTAATACACACACACTTCATATAACACTTACCTTTCTCAGGATTTTTTCTCTTGTATCTGGAGTCTTGAAGTTGCAGATACTGAAGGACGGAAAGCATCGGAAAACACACCAAAATACGGCCAAAAACGCCTCTCATTGATTTCAATGGGAAGCGGAGGCGGTTTTTTCCCGCGAGCGGTAAAACCGTCTCGCGGGAAAAAGAAGCGACATGCCCTATCTTCGGGCGTTTACATCTCTGACCTTCCAGTGACATCAATGGGAGGCAAAGAAAGCGTTTTTCGCTGCGTTTTTGCCCGCAGCGCTCAATGGCCATGGCCAAAAAATAGGGCAAACGGCGTGCAGGCACATCAAAATCTGCCTCAAAATTCCAGACAGAATTTTGAGGCAGAATTTTCTTCCTGCAAAAAACTCTGTGTGAACAGAGCCTAAAGGTCCTGCAATCACAGTGATATGTAGACTGTGGACCGGAAGCTCCTGCATACATCTAATATATGTACAAACATATCCACTACCAAAAATTTTTAATACTTAGGCAAACCTCTGTGGTGGAAAATTGTTCAGCAATATTGATTTGGTAGAAGCTTACTTACAGATGTAAATTGATGAAGATCCGAATGAATTCCTCACATTAATAAAGGGGTTATAAGGTTTTTATAATTGATGTCCTATCCTCAGGATAAGCCATTAATATTAGATTGGTGGGGGTCTGACTCCCGGCACCCCCACCGATCAGCCATTTGAAGGGGCCGCGCTGCTCGTACGAGCGCTACAGCCTCTTCATTGTTTACATGGTTTCCTTATCGTTCATACTTTGCACGCACCATTACATTTGTATTGCATCACTGTCCCATTCACTCAATTGGGACAGTAGTGCAATACGTTGCACAGCCGCTACAAATATAACGAGCGCCGCGGCCCCTTCAAACAGCTGATCGGCGGGGATGCCAAGAGTCAGACCGCCACTGTTCTAATATTGATTCCCTCCTATACAGACTGCTGTTTGGAGTTACCTCTGCTCCAGTCTGCAAAGAGCAATAAATCAGGTATTACAGGTATGTTTGTTTTTTTGGGGGATGTCATTCTTACTGGAGAAACCGATAAGATACAGTTAGGTCCAGAATTATTTGGACAGTGACACAAGTTTTGGCATTTTAGCCGTTTACCAAAATATATTAAATATACAGTTATATAATCAATATGGGCTTAAAGTGCAGACGTTTAGCTTTAATTTGAGGGTATTCACATCCTAATTTGAGAAAGGGTTTAGAAATTGCAGCTCTTTTTTTTTTTTTAATCAGTTCAAGTTTATTCAACAAACTCCACATCAGTACAGGTCATTATACAATTTTATACATTGTGAGAACATATCTCCAATGACCCAAGCATGTATTTAGAAATTACAGCTCTTTAATATGTAGCTCCCTCTTTTTCAAGGGACCAAAAGTAATTGGACAATTATCTCAAAAGCTATTTAATGGAGTGCATGGGCTATTCCCTCGTAAATTCATCATCAATTAAGCAGATAAAAGGTCTGGAGTTGATTCCAGGTGTGGCATTCGCATTTGGAAGCTGTTGCTGTGAACCCACAGCTCTCAATGCAAGTCAAACAGGCCATCATTAGGCTGAAAAAAATGAACTCCATCAGAAAGATGCACAAATGTTAGTTGTGGCCAAATCAACAGTTTGGTACATTCTTGAAAAAAAAAAAGAGCGCACTGTTAATTTCGTGAACTCCAAAAGGCCTGGACATCCACGGAAGACAACAGTAGTGGATGATCGCAGAATCCTTTCACAACCCCTTCACAACATCTACCCAAGTGAAGAACACTCTCTTGGAAGTAGGTGTATCAGTATCTAAGTCTACCATAAAGAGGAGACTTCATGAGAGCAAATACAGAGGGTTCACCACAAGGTGCAAACCATTAATCAGCCTCAAAAATATAAAAGCCAGATTAGACTTTGCCAAACAACATCTAAAGACGCCAGCCCAGTTCTGGAACAGCAGTCTTTGCACAGATGAAACTAAGATCAACCTGTACCAGAATGATGGGAGGAAGAAAGTATGGAGAAGGCTTGGAACGGCTCATGATACAAAGCACTCCACATCCTCTGTAAAACATGGTGGAGGCGGTGTGATGGCATGGGCATGCATGGCTGCCAATGGCACTGGGTCACTAGTGTTTATTGATGAAGTGACTGAAGACAGAAGCAGCCAGATGAATTCTGAAGTGTTCAGGGATATACTTTCTGCTCAGATTCAACCAAATTGTAATGACAGGGTAGGGAGACAGACAGGTGAGCCCTAATCTACCCGCCACTCAGTCCCTGCCTACTTGCAACGACCCGTCCTAAGCGACGGGGTACAACTGGGCGACGGTCCCTATGCTCCGTAAGTGCAAGACAGACAAAACAGACAAGGGTACACAGAAGCTAGGGAAACGGGGCAGCTGCCCACGGAGACACCGTGAGCAACAAGAGTAGTGAACGAGCCGAGTCAAACAAGGTGAGAGCGAGGTACAAAACGCTGAGCAGGAGAGTGGTCAAAAAGCCAAGGTCAATAACGTTCATTTTTGGCCAAGTTATGAGCCATTTTATATATATGCAAATGAGGTTTGAAATGGACAACTGGGCGTTTTTTTTCCGTTATCTCCAACTGGGCGTGTATTGTGTTTTTAACTGGGCGTGTTTACGTGTATGATGCTGACCAATCAGTGACCAGTCCGCATCATACACTCATCTCCATTGATTTACACAGCAGCGATGTGCAGCCACATACAGAGATTAACGTTAATCAAGTGTCCTGATAATGAATACACATGATCATCCAGCCTGGACGTCATGCGTATTCAGAATCCTGACACTTCTGACTCTTTTCTTTGAGATTTCTAGCAGGGGAAACGAAATCTCGCGAGATTACGGAGGTAAACGAGATTTTGTTTCCCTTGCTGCAAATCTTACAGAAAAGATTCAGAAGTGTCAGGATTCTGAATACACATGATGTCCAAGCTGGATGATCATGTGTATTCATTATCAGGACACTGCAGTAACGTTAATCTCTGTTTATGTGGCTGCACATCGCTGCTGTGTATATCAATGGAGATGAGTGTATGATGCTGACTGGTCACTGATTGGTCAGCGTCATACACGTAAACACGCCCAGTTAAAAACACAATATACGCTCAGTTGGACATAACGAAAAAAAACGCCCAGTTGTCCATTTCAAACCTCATTTGCATATATATAAAATAGCTCATAACTTGGCCAAAAATGAACGTTTTTAAAAAAACAACAACTTTACTGTTATCTACATTGCAGCGCCGATCACATGCAATAGGAGATAGGGATTTGAGAATCTGGTGAAGTATGAGATTAGGGCTTCGAGAGAAAAGTGGGAATTTTTTAAATCAAGTATTACTTAAGGTGGGCATACTATCAATGCACATGGCTTACACAAATGCCCTGAGAAGGTTCAAGTTGTAGTGAATGCATTAAGGCCACAATTGTGTCACAGCTACGATCCTTTTTGGGTTTCATAAACGACTACAACCAGTTTTTACCAAACCAGACCACTGTAATACATCCGTTAAATGCTTTGCTACAAGCAGGAAGGTCCTGGAAATGGACTAAACCTTATCAACTGTGTTTTAAAGAAGCAAAGGGGCTTGTGTTATCTGTGCTGACACAGTATGAGCCCAACCACCCAGAAAAGTGGCTTGTGATGCTTCACCCTATGGCATTGGTGCAATTTTGTCACATATAATGAAAGCTGAAAGTGAACGGCCAGTAGCGTTTGTTTTACGATCTTGTACTTCTGCAGAAAAAATTCAACACATCAATACACAGGAAATAAATAACCACATTTTACATAAAATTGGGGAGGGAGGTCCTTGAAGCTCAGGAAGGAGGATCTGGCGCCACTCTGCCCATACAATTGTACTTTTAACCCAGCCATCCAAAACACAGGCTCAGGGCCACCGTGACCAACCGCAGATGGCTAAAAACGTCACATGTACTTACTCCTCGGGACACCTCCCAAATCAACCAGATCCCCCAGAACATCATTTTGGGAGGGACCATCTCTACAATTAGTCCCTCCCCCACCAAATTTGACCAACTCCAAGGACCCCCAACCCCGCCACATCGAGCATATCTTGACCACCTCAAATATGCGAGTTCCCCCCAACATCAAGGCCCGTTCGATTCCTTCCTGAATCCTCAATGCCCATAGATCCATCCCCACTGCATTCAAATGCACACCATCTGCCAACCAAAATTTGCCCACCCCGCCCTCAAAATCAACATGACGCACAAATACTCCGCCATTTCTCACCACGAATGCAGAGACCGCCTGATTCACCTTCACCCATGCCCTATTTATCGCTGACACGGACCTGATGGCCCTCCATGATTTTCGAGGCACGATTTCCGACCATACCACCACCACCATGGGAAAAACGGCCCATAGCCGCAGGAGATTGAATATGATGTCCCGAATTAGTTCCCGAAAAGGACGGATGCCTAGGTCATTTCCCCTAACATGCAGCACAAGGACATCCGCTGCACTGTCCAGCCTTGCCGCGTGATTGAACACCGTCAAAATCCTCGCCCACGACATGCCCCGGAAGCCGAGCCACCACAGCGTGGCCACCAATCTATCGAATCCCAGCTGACGCCCGTCAGGCCGAACGTCCGCCTGAACCGCCCCCCAATGGACATACGAGTGCCCAAAGATCCATACTAGGCATGGGGACTGGTTCGAAAGAGAATGAAGACAACCGTTAGACATGACCAATAACAAGAGCCCCAGGCACAGAGCCCTGGGAAACTGTACCCCTGCCCTTATCCAAGCAAGTACGAACGCACATGTGTTTTATATCGCCGAGATTCCCACCTTCCCATACGACGCACCACTTCCGGTCCCAACCCCTAGCTGGCCGCCTCCGTGGCTGCACCAATCCGAAATGAATGTGGCGTGAAAGATCTAGCCTCTAGGCCCATGTACATCAGACACTTACGAAAAACAGCCATGAACTGAAAACGAGACAAAAAAAAACCCGTCCGCATGACGCAGCAATGGACCAGACCCTAAATTGTAAGCCCCTACATAAGACACTACAGTACGCATCGGACACATGATTTCCCCTGACACTGTAACACGACCCGCTTTCCCCTTCCTGACTGGTCAGTTTTGGACCGGCGAATCCAGAACTCCACCCTCCCTTGCAGCTTCACTACATCCTCCCTTAACACCCCCCAGACGCGATCTACTTGGCGACACCAGCTCCCCCACCCTAAGCGCCCCCGAAAAATGCCCAAGAGAGAGCCAATCAAAACAAAACCACCTCATCCCCAGAGGGGCACACCCCGTCCACTGCTGATCCCAGTTGTTCGCGCAACGCAAATGACACTGGGCGACGCCTATCAGACACCACCCGTCCCCATCTAAACCCTGTCAGGCCCTGGCCAACTAGAAAATCCTTTGTGACGTCACGCCGTCCCCGCCATCCAAAAGCCAAGGCCGCTACAAAGTGATTCACCTTCGCGACCGACCAACCCGCAGCCGACACATAGCCCAAAAACGCAAGCAACGCAACCATCCAGTCATCATCCGTTACCACCCCATCCATTTTAGTCAACCACTCCTCCCAACCTCTCCAAGCGGCCTCATACGCTACCCACGTCCCTAGAGCCAATGACGAACGGATCAGCCGACCTGCTCCCTTCAGACCAGATCCCACAAGTGTGCCGGACAGACGAGCCCCTCCGCCTCCGCTTCTGGGGCCAACAGCCGGAACCGATCCCACTGTAACCGAGAGAGAGAATCCACAATTGAGTTGTTGACCCCTGGTACGTGCACCACAGTAACCCACGCGTTTAAGGACAAACACAACAGGACTAAATGTCGCATAAACAGACAACAGCGGGAGACGCCGCCGAAACATTACTTGCCATCACCACCCCCATGTTGTCACAGTGAAACCGCACCTTCCTGTTCCTGAACCGCTCCCCCCATATTGTAACCGGCTCGACAATGGGAAACAACTCCAGGAAAGCCAGGTTATAAACCCAGCCCTCCTCCACCCAGGTGTCGGGCCACTGACTCACATACCACTGCCCCCCGCATTTGGCGCCGAATCCCACGCTACCAGATGCATCGGTGAATAGGTTCCAATCAAAACTATTAACCACCGGTGCCATGATAACTGATCGGCCATTGTACTGGTACAGAAACTCTGACCACACCTTTAAGTCATCCCAATGTTCCCTGACTAAGCGGACAAAATGATGAGGTGCCTTCACCCCCGCCGTAGCTTGCGTCAACCGCCTACAAAATATCCTGCCCATAGGCATAATCCGACATGCAAAATTAAGCTTCCCCAGGAGAGATTGCAAGTCCCGCAATGTGATTTTTCGGTCGTGCTTTTTTCCCACCAGCAACTTTAAATCCTGCAAATTCTCGGAGGGAAGACGGCATTCCATACGTTCAGTGTCAATGGTGATACTCAGAAACACCATCACTGAACTGGGGCCCTCTGTTTTTTCTGCCACAAGCGGCACCCCGAACCGTCTACGCACCCACTGTACAGTTGATAACAAATTGCTACACACCAGGGAACCTACCGGCTCAACACATAGAAAACCATCCAAGTAATGAATGATTGAGACCACCCCCGACACCTCACAAATAACCCACTCCAAGAAGGAACTAAACGCGTTGAAATAGGCACAGGAGATCGAGTAGCCCATCGGCAAACTTCTGTCTAAAAAATAACCCCCCTCCCAATAGCACCCCAGCAGCCAAACGCTCTCTGGATGTTTTGGAAGTAAACGGAAAGCTGATTTTATATCCGTCTTTGCTTTAAGCGCACCCTTTCCATACCGCCTAACCCAATCAACTGCCGCGTCAAATGAAGTGTAGACCACTGAATATATAGATGGATCGATGCCATCATTCACGGAAGCCCCCTTTGGATGCGACAGGTGATGAATAAGCCTAAACTTGTTGGGTTCCTTCTTGGGGACCACCCCCAGTGGGGAAACCACCAAGTTTGGAAAGGGGGGTGAAACCAAAGGCCCCGCCATTCTACCAGCCCCACCTCCTTGCTCAATTTTTCCATCACTATCAACGGGAACTCCCACGCCGACTTTAAGTTACGCAACGAAAAGGGGACCTCGTGCTGCGGCGGAAGTAATGCGAAATCCGTCCCTAAAACCTGACTCCAGGAATTTTGCCCTTTCCCTATCCGGGTATCTACCTATATACAAAGCAGCGGGATGACCTATGGGACGCCCCCCCCCCCCGCAAACGGAGCAGGAATGTTTGAATTTGCATCCTGTTCCGAACTTACATTGGCCGTCATTAAACTGCCAGCACAAACCCGTCCGACTGAGCCCCCCCCCCTGGTCGTCCTCACTGGCCGGACCCCCTGGCCACCCCTGGAAAGGACTCCCTGCCAAACCTCACCGGTGCCATTAGCCTCAGCCATAACCCAATGTCCTTGGCCACCCCGTCCTCAAAATCAACATGACGCACAAATACTCCATTTCTCACCACGAATGCAGAGACAGCCTGATTCACCTTCACCCATGCCCTATTGATCGCTGACACTGACCTGACAACCCTCCATGATTTTCGAGGCACTGGGGCGGACTGCCTTACGCTGTCTGAACTGTTCGTCGTATCTTAGCCGGGTCATCCCCCCGTAGACCCTGTAAGCTTCCCCTATGGCATCTAAATAGCAGAAGAGTCCGGAGAAGTTATCCGGCGCCTTCTCCCCCATGACACTTGCCAATATAGCAAAGGCTGGCAACCAATGAAAGTTAAGGGGTATTAATTTATACCTACGCTTCTCCTCCTCCTCTTTCTTACACTCCACCCACTTTGGCTTGTTCAAATTAAATTTCTCCAGCGGTAGCAGTGAAAAAAATCTCTATATACTCGTCCTTCCATATCTTCTCCTTAACCTCGGGTTTCAAATGCGCTCCCAGAGGTCCCTCAAAGCAAACGTAAACCTCCCCCTTTGCCTTATCGTCTAACCGCACCCGATCCACCTCTCCATCCCTATCAGTCTGAACCGACACTGCCACGCCCGACTCCCGAACTGTAACCCCCTGGGTGCCTGCCCCCAGTGACCTTAGAGACGCTACTGTGGCACTGACGTTCTGGCACCCCGACAATAATTCCCTCACCCCCCCCAACAAATCATGCAAACCATTGTCCAGCCCCTGCCCCACCCCACCCACACATGATTCCTTCACTAACCCCCCTTGTGACACCCCGCCGCGCCCTGGGAAGCTAAGGCTAGCATGAGTAAAATACGGTGTTGTGTACTCACCGGGCTGCGTAGGAGCTGTGGGCCCACCAGCCGGGGAAAACAGATCATCCCATTGTCCTCCGTGAAATTCCTCCTGTTCTCTCGCATGGTCCTCCTCGTGGGTCTCGTACCCCGTTTCAGCCGTTCCTGGAGGGCCGCTCCTGCCGCGATGTCCGTGTCCTTTGGTCCTCCATTGCCGAGCCAGTGGGGCGCCGCCCACTGCCGTTGCCCCGCACGACCACAGACTCTGGTCGTTGAGCAATGTCATCGATCTTGTCATGGAGACAGGCAGGCCGCCCGACTGGAACATCGCCAGGTCGGCCTGCCGTAGATCCTGGCACAAGTGTTCTGGGTCCAAAGGGTGCCCCACGCCTTCTGGGGACCTGACCCCGCTGGCTCCGGCCATCAGACAGGATTCCTGCAAGCCCGGGGCCTGGTGGGGCTCCCAACCCTGCACCGGGCCCTGGGAGTTCCATCTGGGCTCATTCTTGCTGGGGGCCTAGCCCTCCTGGACCGCCATGGATTCCCCTTCTGGGGATCACGTTCCTGTGATTCCCCCCGCCGCCTCCCTCTCTCCTGCCTGCACCTCTGTTACAGGCGCGGTCGTGCCGACCACCGCCGGTTCCTCCGCTTGCGTGGCCAACAGGGACCTGAGCCAGTCCGTGCCCCGCTCACCCGCCATTCTCCTGAGCTGCTCCAGCAGACTGGGGACATCCGACTTGTCTGGTAAGTGGAAGGTTCATTAGGGCTGAATACATGTGTTGAGTAGCGTGGCTGTGCAAGCTGCGGGACACAACCAGCTTGCTGCTACTTCCAGGTTAGACTGGTGCTCAGCACAGTGCGCCGTCTAACCCACCCTCGTGTCCCTCGGCTCCTCCCCTTCCTCTTCCCCTCTTTATGGGTGCCTCCCCCTAGGCCTGCGTCTCGGTCCGGCCGTTCTTTATTTCTTGGCGGACACAGATACAAAATTGAGTTTATCTTCATCTTTATCTTCATCACTCTGTAATAATATGGCATCTCATGGGTTGTTTTCTTTCACACAGTTTGAGAATCTTCCAGTGACTGAAGAACAGTTTCAGAGGCTAGTAAGAACCCCATTTTTCCCCAGGTTTATTTAGTTACTCAGCGTAACACAGTTATTGTTATGTATTAGATATGTATCAGATAATATCTTACTTACACGCTGTATATTGGCATTGTAAACATTGCTGTATGGATTGATTTAGTATCCTAATCCATGTTTCACTCTGCTGTTGTTGATTTATTTTGCCTTGTTTTGTCAGTACTCATAAACCGGTATTTACGCAAACAGGATAAATTAACTACAGAATGTCCTGCTTGTGTATGTATTATACGATAACACACTAAGGTTTCTTTTATATCTGCACCGGGGTTCCAATCATGGGTTCCGTCAGAACTTTCCGTCAGGGAACCCTTGAACGGAAATCAAATGGAAACCATAGCTTTGTTTGCATTACCATTGATTTAATTGGTAATGCTTCTGTTGCTAATGGTTTCTGTTTGTCTCCGTTCCGTAAAGGTTTACATTTTTTTGGCGGAATCAAGAGCGCAGTCGACTCCTTGACGGAAAGGTCTTTCCCCTGACGGAAAGGTCTGACAGAACCAATGAACGGAACCCCAATGCAGATGTGAACGAAGTCTAATATATTTGACTATAAACAATACAAGGGAGGCTTTGTGTGGATTAAAAATCAGCAAATACAACCATGTTCTCACATATACACACAACTTTCCATCCATTTGGCATTCAAATATTCATGTAAATGGCTCCATGACAGAAATAAGAAGTGGATATGTTGTCATCAGAATCTGTCAGAAATGAAACCGCAGGTTTGGGCCTGTAGCTTCATTGAGTCTCAACATAGAAGTAAAAAATTCTTTAGACATACTTAATGTACACTAAACTACCTTTTAAAAAAAATCCTCTAAAATTGCAAGTACTTTATGATTGAGTTTATTGAATTTTCACCGCTTCCATATACACTACCGTTCAAAAGTTTGGGGTCGCCCAGACAATTTTGTGTTTTCCATGAAAACTCACACTTATATTTATCAAATGAGTTGCAAAATGACTAGAAAATATAGTCAAAACATTGACAAGGTTAGAAATAATGATTTTTATTTGAAATAATAATTTTCTCCTTCAAACTTTGCTTTCGTCAAAGAATGCTCCATTTGCAGCAATTACAGCATTGCAGACCTTTGGCATTCTAGCTGTTAATTTGCTGAGGTAAATCGGGAGAAATTTCACCCCATGCTTCCAGAAGCCCCTCCCACAAGTTGGATTGGCTTGATGGCCACTTCTTGCGTACCATACGGTCAAGCTGCTCCCACAACAGCTCTATGGGGTTGAGATCTGGTGACTGCGCTGGCCACTCCATTACAGATAGAATACCAGCTGCCTGCTTCTTCCCTAAATAGTTCTTGCATAATTTGGAGGTGTGCTTTGGGTCATTGTCCTGTTGTAGGATGAAATTGGCTCCAATCAAGCGCTGTCCACAGGGTATGGTATTGCATGGCATTGCAAAATGGAGTGATAGCCTTCCTTATTCAAAATCCCTTTTACCTTGTACAAATCTCCCACTTTACCAGCACCAAAGCAACCCCAGACCATCACATTACGTCCACCATGCTTGACAGATGGCGTCAGGCACTCTTCCAGCATCTTTTCAGTTGTTCTGCATCTCACAAATGTTCTTTTGTGTGATCCAAACACCTCAAACTTCGATTCGTCTATCCATAACACTTTTTTCCAATCTTCCAGTGTCCAATGTCTGTGTGCTTTTGCCCATATCAATCTTTTCCTTTTATTAGCCAGTCTCAGATATGGCTTTTTCTTTGACACTCTGCCCTGAAAGCCAGCATCCCGGAGTCGCCTCTTCACTGTAGACGTTGACACTGGCGTTTTGCGGGTACTATTTAATGAAGCTGCCAGTTGAGGACCTATGAGGCATCCATTTCTCAAACTAGAGACTCTAATGTACTTGTCTTGTTGCTCAGTTGTGCAGCGGGGCCTCCCACTTCTCTTTCTACTCTGGTTAGAGCCTGTGTGTGCTGTCCTCTGAAGGGAGTAGTACACACCGTTGTAGGAAATCTTCAGTTTCTTGGCAATTTCTTGCATGGAATAGCCTTCATTTCTAAGAACAAGAATAGACTGTCGAGTTTCACATGAAAGCTGTCTTTTTCTAGCCATTTTGAGAGTTTAATCGAACCCACAAATGTAATGCTCCAGATTCTCGACTAGCTCAAAGGAAGGTCAGTTTTATAGCTCCTCTAAACAGCAAAACTGTTTACAGCGGTGCTAACATAATTGCACAAGGGTTTTTAAGTGTTTTCTAATCATCCATTAGCCTTCTAACACAGTTAGCAAACACAATGTACCATTAGAACACTGGAGTGATGGTTGCTGGAAATGGGCCTCTATACACCTATGTAGATATTGCATTAAAAACCAGACGTTTGCAGCTAGAATAGTCATTTAGCACATTAACAATGTATAGAGTGTATTTCTGATTAATTTAATGTTATCTTCATTGAAAAAAAAACTGTGCTTTTCTTTCAAAAATAAGGAAATTTCTAAGTGATCCTAAACTTTTGAACGGTAGTGTAAGTATTGCAGTGTATTGCATGAGCAATAGTCTCCTAGTGGGACTAAAAGAAAAAAAAAATGTAATAATATTTTTAAAAATATAAAAAATGAAACATTACTAAAAGTAAAAAGACAAAAACCTTTTAACATTTACACAAAGAAATTATGTAAGCAATAAAAAGTAAACATAATTTGTATCGCCGTGTCCGTAAAAGTCTGAACTAGTAAAATATCACATTATTTAACCCGCTGGGTAAACACTGTAGGAAGAAAAGAAAAAATACAATGCAAAAATATTTTTTTTTTGGTCACCTCGTTTCTCAAAAAAAATTGAATAAAAAGTTGTATGTACCCCAACTTGCTCCACAAAAATCAAGCCCTTACACCGCTCCATCGACGTAAAAATAAAAAAGTTATGACGATACAAAACGATTTTTTTTATGGCACGGTGAACGCAGTAAAAATAAAACCAAAAGAATCAGAGGAATAACTGTTTTTTCCCATTCCACCCCACAAAGAATTATTTTTCAGTTTCCCAGTACATTATATGGGACATTAAATGGTACTATTAGCCCCTTCCCAACATCTGCCGTATATATACGGTGCTGTCGGGAAGGTGTTTCCGCAAACCGCAGTACTGTTACGTCGCACTGATGGTGCGGGCTCAGAAGCGGAGCCCACACCATCACCGTGGGGTGACAGCTGTATTATACAGCTGGCACCCTCCTGTAACGGCCAGGACCAGAGCTATTCTCCGATCCAGCCGATTAACCCTTTAGATGCTGCGCTCAATAAACCGCGCAGCATCTGAGGGGTTTTTATCCGGCCGGCATCCCAGCGATGCAAATAATGGCCTCTGTGTCTGCCTTGTACCTCCGGCGGGTCGTCATAGGCTTGCTGTCAGTGAATAACTGACAGCTCTAATACACAGCACCAGAACCAAGCTCGGCACATATATATACAGCACCAGAACCAAGCTCAGTACATAAATACAACACCAGAACAAAGCTCAGTACATATATACAGCATTAGAACCAAGCTCAGTACATATATACATCAGCATATGAATACAGCATCAGAATCAAGCTCAGTACATAAATACAACTCCAGAACTAAGCTCAATACATAAATACAGCACCAGAACGAAGCTCAGTACATAGATAAAACACCAGAACCAAGCTCAGCACATATATACAGCACAAGAACGAAGCTCAGTACATATATACATCACCAGAACAAAGCTCAGCATATAAATACAGCATCAGAACCAAGCTCAGCATATAAATACAGCATCAGAACCAAGCTCTGTTCATAAATACAACACCAGAACCAAGCTCAGTACATATATACAGCATTAGAACCAAGCTCAGTACATATATACATCACCAGAACAAAGCTCAGCATATAAATACAGCATCAGAACCAAGCTCAGCATATAAATACAGCATCAGAACCAAGCTCTGTATATAAATACAACACCAGAACTAAGCTCAATACATAAATACAGCACCAAAACAAAGCTTAGTACATATATACAGCACCAGAACCAAGTTTGGCACATATATACAGCACCAGAACAAAGCTCAGTACATAAATACAACACCAGAACCAAGCTCAGTACATATATACAGCATTAGAACCAAGCTCAGTACATATATACACATCACCAGAACCAAGCTCCGAACATATATACAGCACCAGAACAAAGCTCAGTACATATATACAGGACCAGAACAAAGCTTGGCACATATATACAGCACCAGAACAAAGCTCAGTACATAAATACATAGTTACATAGTTACATAGTTACATAGTTAGTACGGCTGAAAAAAGACACATGTCCATCAAGTTCAACCAAGGGAAGGGAAAAGGGAAGGAAAAATTTCTACACATAGGAGCTAATATTTTTTTGTTCTAGGAAATTATCTAACCCTTTTTTAAAGCCATCTACTGTCCCTGCTGTGACCAGCTCCTGCGGTAGACTATTCCATAGATTCACAGTTCTCACTGTAAAGAAGCCTTGTCGCCTCTGCAGCTTGAACCTTTTTTTCTCCAGACGGAGGAAGTGCCCCCTTGTTTTTTGAGGGGGTTTTACAAGGAACAGGATTTCACCATATTTTTTGTATGTGCCATTAATATATTTATATAAGTTAATCATGTCCCCCCTTAGTCGTCTTTTTTCAAGGCTAAATAGGTTTAATTCTTTCAATCTTTCCTCATAACTTAAATTCTCCATGCCCCTAATTAGCTTCGTTGCTCTTCTTTGTATTTTTTCCAACTCCAGGGCATCCTTTCTATGAACTGGAGCCCAGAACTGAACTGCATATTCTAGATGAGGCCTCACTAATGCTTTGTAAAGTGGTAATATTACATCCCTGTCCCGCGAGTCCATGCCTCTTTTAATACACGACAATATCCTGCTGGCCTTTGAAGCAGCTGATTGACACTGCATGCTGTTATTGAGTTTATGATTTACAAGTACACCCAGATCCTTCTCATCCGCCAGTGTAGCTCCCCCTAGGACATATGATGCATGCAGGTTGTTGGTACCCAGATGCATAACTTTACATTTATCTACATTAAACTTCATCTGCCAAGTGGACGCCCAAACACTTAGTTTGTTTAAATCTGCCTGTAATTCATGAACATCTTCCATAGTCTGAACTATATTACATAGCTTGGTGTCATGTGCAAAAATAGAAATAGTGCTATTAATCCCATCCTCTATATCATTAATAAATAAGTTGAATAATAGTGGTCCCAGCACTGAACCCTGGGGTACACCACTTATAACCGGTGACCATTCAGAGAAGGAATCATTGACCACAACTCTCTGGATACGGTCCTTGAGCCAATTCTCAATCCAATTACAAACTATATTTTCTAAACCTATAGTCCTTAATTTACCCATTAGGCGTCTATGGGGGACAGTGTCAAATGCCTTTGCAAAGTCCAAAAACACTAAATCCACAGCGGCCCCTCTGTCTAGACTTCTGCTCACCTCTTCATAAAAACAGATTAGGTTAGTTTGACAACTTCTGTCCTTAGTAAAACCGTGCTGGCTGTCACTTATAATGCTATTTATTGTCACATAATCCTGTATATAGTCCCTCAATAGCCCCTCAAACATTTTCCCCACGATGGATGTTAAGCTTACTGGTCTATAATTACCTGGGGAAGACCTAGAGCCCTTTTTGAAAATAGGCACCACATTTGCGCTGCGCCAGTCCCTTGGCACTATACCAGTCACTAGAGATTCTCTGAATATTATAAAAAGGGGGACAGAAATAACTGAACTAAGCTCTTTAAGAATTCTAGGGTGTAACCCATCTGGTCCCGGGGCCTTGTGCACATTTATTTTATTTAATTTAGCTTGGACCATCTCTACATTCATCCAATTCAGTATATCAACTGATATATTAACAGCACTGGCACTGGCTACATCAGCTGCTCTTTCTTCAGTTGTATATACAGAGCTAAAGAACCCATTTAGTAACTCTGCCTTCTCTTGATCCCCTGTGATCAACTCCCCATTACCATTATCTAGGGGTCCTACATGTTCAGACCTGGGCTTTTTTGCATTTATATACTTGAAGAATTTTTTGGGATTTGTTTTACTATCCTTGGCCACCTGCCTTTCATTTTGTATTTTTGCTAATTTTATTACATTTTTACAGATTTAATTAAGCTCTTTATATTTTACAAAGGCTACAGCTGTACCCTCAGATTTGTATTTTTTAAATGCCCTTTTTTTGTCATGTATTGCCCCTTTCACAGAAGGTGTAAGCCATGTGGGGTTTAATTTGAGTCGTTTATACTTGTTACCTATAGGAATACATTTTGCACTATAATAACTCAAAGTAGATTTGAAAATCTCCCATTTATCATTTGTTCCATTATTTGACATTAGTTCTTCCCAGTCCATATCCTGAATTGCAGCCCACACCAGAACCAAGCTCAGTACATAAATACAACACCAGAACTAAGTTCAATACATAAATACAGCACCAGAACAAAGCTCAGTACATATATACAGCACCAGAACAAAGCTCAGTACATATTTCTGGAACCAAACTTAGTACATAAATACAGCAACAACATAAATACAGTTCAAGTTAGTGCAACCCCTGCCGTATAGGTTTTTATGGCGTAAAACTACAGCTCCCAGCATGGTCCGAACATTGGTAAGGATATGCTGGAAGTTGCTGTTTCACAAAAAGAAAAAATCATACCAACTATCCTCTATCCGCTGCAGATCATACAGAGACTACAGTACTGATTAGAGGCAGAATAAACATTTACATTAAGTGACTCACCGGTCACGATCTCAGATTCTAGTTGTTCTTTTTCTCTTTTCTACTCCATCCGGTCCAGACCTGATGACGACTTCTCCCGGCCACAGACCATTTCTGCAGTTTGCCGCTCAGTTGTCTTCAGCTTCTCACTTTTCAAACATTTCTGCACCTATAAACGAAGATAAAATTTTCATGATGCCACACACTACACCCCTAAACATAATAGTGCCATACACTGCACCTCTAATTATAATAGCACCATACACTGTCCCTGATTATAATAGCCCCATACACTGTGTCCTCCACACAAAGTGCTCCCTGTAGATAGTGCCCCCATAGATCCCCCTGTAGACAGTTCCCCCATAGATAGTGCCCTACATAGATCCTCCTGTAGATAGTGCCCTACATAGATCCCCCTGTAAATAGTGCCCAACATATAGCTCTCCTTGTAGATAGTGCCCTACATATAGCCCCCTGTAGATTGTGCCCCACATATAGCCCCCATGAAAATAGTGCCCCACATATGGCCCCCCTGTATATAGTGCCTCACATATAGCCCCCTGTATATAGTGCCTCACATATATCCCCCTGTATATAGTGCCCCACATATAGCCCCCTGTATATATTGCCTCACATAGCCCCATGTATATAGTTCCCTACATATAGCCCCCACTGTAGATAGTTCCCTACATATAGCCCCCTCTATAGATTGTGCCCAATATAAAGCTCCCACTGTATATAGTGCCTCACATAGCCCCCCTGTATATAGTTACCTACATATAGCCCCCACTGTAGATAGTTCCCTACATATAGCCCCCTCTATAAATTGTGCCCAACATATAGCTCCCCCTGTATATAGTGCCTCACATAACCCCTGTATATAGTTCCCTACATATAGCCCCCTCTATACATTGTGCCCAGCATATAGCCCTCCCCTCCTGTAGATAATGCGACGCACACTTTTTAAAGAAAAAAACAACTTTATATACTCACCTTGATCCCGTTCCCGCTCCTTCCTGTGTCAATGCAGACCTGCTCTCTTCTGAGCAGGTCTGCTGGGGCTGAACGATGCAAGCAACACGATGACGTCATGCTCATCTCGCCACATGGACTGTGCGGCCCCGACGAGTATCTCATTCCAATTCCATAGACAAAAATATGGATTTAGCGGCTCGCTTTGCTGTTCTAACACCCTCTACTTTTTTAGGAAGGTTCTTTTATTTTTTTTATTTTTTTACAAGGCTGCAGAGAATGACATTTATTCAGCCACAATACCATTAAAGTATTTGGTGTTCCAATTTATCTCAAAGGTATTTGTTGAGGTTTGCACACCAATCTTGCCAAACAATCTTTTTAGGTCCCTTGCTTTATACATGTGGGCCCTGTCTTATGCTCTAATTTACCCTTCACGTGGACTAAAAGTCATAGGCCAAACTATAAAACACTCCCAGATTATTATACCTACCGTTCCTCCCAGGGCTGGCATCCAAACCAGACGAACCCGGTCAAGTGACGAGGCTCATTGCTCATGGGGTGGCCCACTTGGCCGCCTGGCGCTTTTGCTGGCCAGCTGCAATTACATTTAACGTAGCAGCGAGGCGTGGTGGCGGACTGGCCCACTGAAGGACCAGAGGATCCTCCGGTGGGCCAAGCTGCCGAACTGCATCCGTAAGCTTTGCTTACTATTGCAGAGCAGACTCTGCCCCACCACTCCCACACACAGGGGAAATCAGCGGCAGGTACCAGAAAGAAGACACAGACAGGACAGAGTGACAGGACCCGTCAGCTCGTCGTGGGAACGTTTAAGGTGAGTTTTTTTGTTTTTTTTATTGCTGAAAAGGGGGCCTAACTTCTATATGGGTACAAACTGTAGGCCTAACTTTTATATGGGGGCAGAAACTTGGGGCCTAGATTTTATATGGGGGCACAAACTGGGGCTCTAACTTCTATATTGGGGTACAAACTGGAGGTCTAACTTCTATATGGGGGCACAAACTGGGGGCCTAGCTTCTATACGGGGGCACAAACCGTGGCCCCAACTTATATATGGGGGCACAAACTGGAGGTTTAACTTCTATATGGGGACACAAACTGTTGGCTTAACTTCTATATGGGGGCACAAACTGAGGGCCTAACTTTTATATGAGGCACAAACTGGGGACCTAGCTTTTATATAGGGCACAAACTGGGGGCCTATCTTCTATATGGGGGGCACAAACCTGGGGCCCTAACTTCTATATGGGGGCACAAACTGGGGCCCTAACTTCTATATGGGGGCACAAACTGGGGCCCTAACTTCTATATGGGGGCACAAACTGGAGGTCTAACTTCTATATGGGGCACAAATTGGGCTCCATATGGCGCATCTTAAGCCACGTCCCTTTTCATTAAGCCATGACTTGTAGGACGAGTCACAAACATCTGTACTTTTTGGCGCATTTCATTGATAAATTTGTCTAAAATGATTTTCGACAAAAAGAAGGTGCAATTCAGGACAGAATTCCGGCGCAACTCCAGTAGTAAATCTGTCCCAATTTGTGTCCATTACTCCAGTAGCAGTGTAATTTACACCGCTCCAGCAGATTCTTGGTGATTCCAGGCTGGTTTACAGCTGCTTAGTCATTGAAATCCAACCCTTGAAATGCCTGACAAATTTGTGTTATTTTACATTACTTCCAGATGTAGCTTGAAAATTAGCATTGAGTGTTGCAACTTAGGGCAACAATTTACATATCATAGAGGCAGACTTTGGGGCTGCTATGGAGCCCTTAGATAAAGGGGGTCAAGCCCTGGTTGGTCCCATACCAATTGCAATTGGGTGGAAAGAAACTTTGTAGGACTATCCTCGCCAGAGGAACTGAATTGTTATCAAATAAGGGGTGGGGGAGTTAGCCTAAGGGTGTAAAGGGGGAAAAAACACCAGTCCCTTCTATCCTGGGTAGCAAAACCTGAAACCATGGGGGACCATTTTGAGTTTTGGCATTAGGCCCCCTCTCTTCTATGTACACCAATGACGTAGAGTGTTGACGCAATCCTGGAAAAAATATATTAGACTGAGGGTTTTAGATGGGTGTGTCAACTGACACCTGCCAGTAAACTTATCCAGATCAAAATTCATAAGCTATATCGATATATCGGAGAGAAGTAAGACACAAAAAGACACGCTTTGTATATCCAAAAATCCTTTTCTTGGTTAATTGCCAAAATCTCCTTACAATAATATCTTTCAAAAGTGGAATAGACTTGAGGTTAACCAATCACGGGCAAGAAAGGAATCTTATGGAAGCTTACTGTAATGAAAGAACTTTCTCATAAGCAATCATCAATAAAACATAACAACCAATACCAACACCGTAGCTACAAGGTCAATACGTACATTCTTGTAACAGACTCCAATAAGACACAGAGAAACATGTAATTGTTCAGACAATCCCAGCATGAATGTACTTTCTTAAAGAAGCAGGTGCCTCTACAAAATACAAAATGGATTCTTGAAAATATAAAATGGATGCTCCATGCAAGATGGAGTCACATAACCAAACTTACAAAATGGAATCACATAAACACATTTTACTCACTTTCACATAGAGTTATTTTTTCGAGCTATAATGTTTAGCATTTGCTGGTTATATTCCATGGACTTGTGGGCCCTATTACTTGACGAGGCTTAGCTTTAGCAGTGAAGAAAGATAAAGTACTTCCTTGAAAGGCATGTATCCAAATTGAGTATCTGTGCTAAGAATAGGTTGTATAGTTGATGTATGGATGTGAT
The DNA here is from genome assembly GCF_050947455.1 of Rhinoderma darwinii. Lineage (NCBI taxonomy): Eukaryota > Metazoa > Chordata > Amphibia > Anura > Rhinodermatidae > Rhinoderma > Rhinoderma darwinii. The sequence goes on from NC_134687.1 coordinate 421,248,811, forward strand.
GCTGTATATAAAGGGATAACATTTAAAAGAAAAAAAAAAACAATTATAGTAAATAAAAAAAATAATTGAGTGAATAATTTAATTGTTTTCAACTTGACATCTTTCATTTTTCAATCCTGTCTGACTCTCTAACATTTTATTCCTCTCAGGTTTGCCAAGTATTACAATAAGAATGGTACCGAAGCCCGTACTCTAATAAAAGTTTATGGGATCCGTATTGATGTTATTGTGCATGGACAGGTAATGTTATAACATTCATTATATGTCTTCTTTACAGAGGTACATTTCCATCACTGACGGCAGAGTCCAAGAACTATCAGACCAAAAAGGACAGAGTGAAAAAAACAACTTTATTGCAATAAGAAATTATATCTCCATGAGACTTGTCCAGGGCCAAAATATTTCTATAAAGTAGTCAAACACAGAAATGGTGGTCATGTGTGCAATAAAATTATACAGCATATGTAATGGTGTTATACAATGTGTGACCTTTTAGGAGTATAGGTAGTATATATAGATATGATTCAACTGAAACATTGAAGTGGTAACATTGTGATAGATGGACAGGTTTCTCCTGGGCTAAAAAGGACCGACATGTCTTACCCCATTTAAAGCCATATTCAGTTATAGCAATGTCGACTTTAGAACACCAATTCACAGTTTACATATACAGTAACCCTGTTGAGTAACTTTGTAAATACAAATGTATAAGATAAGTAAAGTTTACAATATGTGCTGATCCTGAGTAAGATCCTATATGATAGTCCAGAGCTATGTTCACAATGTTGCAGGCTGCAGAGCTGAAATTTCTCAGTTTCCTTGCTTAGGAGCACAGTTAATCTGCTAGGGATTTGCCGGATGACAAGCTTGTTGACTGTTACCAATGACAACCCGCAGAATTGTGACTTCAGCTCTGGACTATAATAACAGGTGTAATTCTGCATAAGATACAAGATACTTGGGCCTACTTTATTGGTATGCAAACAGCTTACAAAACATTTGAATATGACACCAGTCTCTTACTGTAAAGAAAATGGCGATTTAATTTTTGGAATAAGAACACAAAGAGTAAAAGTGTTTCTCATCATACAGGCTGGAAAGTTTAGTCTTATCCCAACCATCATTAACTTGGCCACAGCCCTGACTTCGATTGGTGTTGTAAGTATACATTATTTATATTTTTTCTTCATATGCATTTATTGAATAGTACTGAATATGTTTGGATTGACAGTAGAAAAATATACACTTTCTGATGAAGTTTTTGTCTATGGTCAATAAGGTGTCATACGTCAATGACGTTGTATCTAATTGAAACAAAAATCATAATAGATCTAACAGATCCTAAGGCCATGTTCACATGGCATTGATTTGCCATTTATTAGGAAAATCCTTACCAGAATTCCACAGCTGAAAATCTGTCATTCAATGGAGCTAATCCATGTTTTTTCAGCACAGAATCCGTAGCCATAATGAATGTGTAATGACAGGGATAGGGAAACAGACAAGTGAGCCCTAATCTACCCGCCACTCAGTCCCTGCCTACTTGCAACGACCCGCCCTAGGCGACGGGGTACAACTGGGCGACGGTCCGGTCCCTACACTCAATAAGTGCACGACAGACAACAGACAAGGAAACACAGAACAAAGGGAAACGGGGCAGTTGCCCACGGCAACACCGTGAGCAACAAGAGTAGTAAACGAGCCGAGTCAAACCAGGAGAGTACGAGGTGCCAAACGTAGAGCAGGAGAGTAGTGAACAAGCCGAGTCAAACCAGGAGTGTACGAGGTACCAAACGCAGAGCAGAAGAGTAGTCAGTAAGCCAGGGTCAATACGTAGCAGGGACAAGTAGATCAAGAAGCTGCATCAGGGCCAGGAAACCAACAGAGAAGAAATCACAAGCAAGGAGGAACAGGAAAGGCAGGTATAAATAGACAGAGGGCGGGAGCTAGCTCCGTCTGGCCAGGCTGTGATAGGCTCTCCCACTCCTAAGCCTGCCATCCTGAGTGGTGGAAGATGGAGTCAGTCTCACAGACATAGAAGCAGGTGCAGACTGATTACCTATGGGCGTGGATACAGAAGCTGTGCCTGGCAGTTCCTTAACAGTACCCCCCCCCCTTTTATGAGGGGCCACCGGACCCTTTCTAGATGGACCTGGTTTATTGGGGAAACAAAGGTGGAACCTCCTGACCAATACCCCAGCGTGAACATCCCGGGCGGGTACCCAAGTCCTCTCCTCAGGCCCGTATCCTCTCCAATGGACCAGGTACTGGAGGGAGCCTTGGACCATCTTGCTGTCCACAATCTTGGCCACCTCGAATTCTACCCCCTCAGGGGTGAGAACGGGGACAGGAGGTTTCCTCGAGGGAGCCAAAGACGGGGAGTAGCGTATAAGGAGGGAGGCATGAAACACGTCGTGTACTCGAAAAGATGGGGGCAACTCCAGTCGGAAGGAAACAGGATTGAGGACTTCAATGAACTTGTACGTCCCTATAAACCGGGGAGCAAACTTCTTGGACGGGACTTTAAGGCGCAAGTTCTTTGACGATAGCCACACCAGATCCCCGACCATAAACAAGGGGTTAGCAGAACGTCTTCTATCTGCCTGAGTTTTTTGTATGCTCTGGGACGCCTCTAGGTTCTTCTGAACCTGGGCCCAGACTGTGCACAGTTCCCGATGAACGACCTCTACCTCGGGATTGTTGGAACTACCAGGTGAAACGGAGGAGAACCGTGGATTAAACCCAAAATTACAGAAAAAGGGGGAGACCCCTGACGAGTTACTGACCCGGTTATTAAGGGAAAATTCAGCGAGGGGAATGAATGAGACCCAATCATATTGACAGTCAGAGATAAAACACCTTAAATATTGTTCTAGAGACTGATTAGTCCTCTCGGTTTGGCCATTAGTTTCAGGATGGAAGGCAAAGGAGAAGGACAGATCAATCTCCAACTTTTTACAGAAGGCTCTCCAAAACAAAGAAACAAATTGTACCCCTCTGTCAGAAACAATATTGACAGGGAGCCCATGGAGACGCAGGATGTGTTTGACAAACAAGGTAGCTAACGTCTTAGCATTGGGTAGTTTTTTGAGGGGCACAAAGTGGCACATCTTACTGAAGCGGTCTACTACAACCCACACCACCGACTTGCCTTGAGATGTAGGCAAATCGGTGATAAAATCCATGGAGATATGGGTCCAAGGTCTCTGGGGAATGGGCAAAGAACGTAGTAAGCCCGCTGGTCGGGACCTGGGAGTCTTGGACCTAGCACAAACCTCAGAAGCAGCGACGTAGGCCTTAACGTCTTTAGGCAACCCAGGCCACCAATAGTTTCTGGCAATGAGGTGCTTGGTACCCAGGATGCCTGGATGACCAGATAGTGCGGAGTCATGATTTTCCCTAAGTACCCTTAGCCGGAATTGCAGGGGTACAAACAGCTTGTTCTCAGGAAGGTTCCCGGGAGCTGAACCTTGATCAGCAGCAATTTCAGAGACTAAATCAGACTCAATAGAGGAAATGATTATACCTGGAGGCAAAATACAAGCAGGATCTTCCTCCGAAGGAGGGCTGGCCATGAAGCTACGCGACAGTGCATCAGCTTTAATATTTTTAGACCCAGCCCTATAGGTAACCAAAAAATTGAATCTGGTAAAAAATAACGCCCATAGAGCTTGTCTCGGGTTTAGCCTCCGGGCAGATTCTAGGAAAACCAGATTCTTGTGGTCATTAAGGACCGTTACCTGGTACCTAGCCCCCTCCAGGAAGTGGCACCACTCTTCAAATGCCCATTTAATGGCTAAGAGTTCGCGGTTGCCAATATCATAGTTACTCTCAGTGGGCGAAAACTTCCTGGAGAAGTAGGCACAGGGACGGAGATGGGTGAGGGACCTGGTACCCTGGGACAAGACAGCCCCCACTCCCACCTCGGACGCGTCAACCTCCACGATAAATGGCTCCATTTGGTTGGGCTGAACCAACACCGGGGCCGAGATAAAGCACTTCTTAAGGACCTCAAAAGCCTGGACAGCCTCAGGAGGCCAGCGGAGGAGATCAGCACCCTTGCGAGTGAGGTCCGTAAGAGGCTTAGCGATGACCGAGAAGTTAGCAATAAATCTCCTGTAATAATTAGCGAACCCCAAGAAACACTGTAACGCCTTCAGGGAGGCAGGTTGGACCCATTCCGCCACAGCCTGGACCTTGGCGGGGTCCATGCGGAATTCATGAGGAGTGAGGATTTGACCCAAAAATGGTATCTCCTGCACCCCAAACACACATTTTTCGGTCTTCGCAAACAGTTTGTTTTCCCGAAGGACCTGGAGCACCTTCCTGACATGCTCAATGTGGGAGGACCAGTCCTTGGAAAACACAAGTATGTCATCAAAGGTACACTACAAGAAATACCCCCAGGTAATGTCTTAAAATCTAATTTATGAAATTCTGGAAGACCGCGGGAGCATTACACAACCCAATGGGCATGACGAGGTATTCGAAATGACCTTTGGGCGTGTTAAACGCAGTCTTCCACTCATCCCCCTCTTTGATGCGGATAAGGTTATACGCCCCCCGTAGATCAAACTTAGAGAACCATTGGGCCCCCTGAACCTGATTAAAGAGATCAGGAATCAAAGGAAGGGGATACTGGTTCCTTACAGTGACCTTACTCAAGTTACGGTAGTCAATGCATGGCCTAAGACCACCATCCTTCTTCCCTACGAAGAAGAAGCCAGCACCTACCGGAGAAGTAGAGGGGCGAATGTAACCCTTGGCCAGGCATTCCTGGATATACTCTCTCATGGCTTCACGTTCGGGGCAAGAGAGATTAAATATCCTACCCTTAGGGAGCTTAGCTCCTGTCACCAAATCGATAGCGCAATCGTATTCTCTATGAGGAGGTAACACTTCGGAGGCCTCCTTAGAGAAAACATCAGCGAAGTCCTGAACAAACTCCGGTAGCGTGTTCACCTCCTCAGGGGGAGAAATAGAATTAACAGAAAAACATGACGTCAAGCATTCATTACCCCATTTGGTAAGATCCCCAGTATTCCAGTCAAACGTGGGATTATGCAACTGCAACCAGGGAAGGCCTAAAACCAAATCGGACCATAATCCCTGCATCAACAGTACAGAGCACTGCTCCAAATGCATGGAGCCAACAAGGAGTTCAAAAACAGGGGTATGCTGTGTAAAATAACCATTAGCAAGAGGAGTGGAGTCGATACCCACTACCGGGACAGGTTTAGGCAAATCAATCAAAGGCATAGCTAGAGACATAGCAAATTCCACAGACATGATATTAGCAGACGACGCTGAATCCACGAAGGCACTGCCGGTAGCAGACCTACCACCAAAAGAGAACTGAAAGGGAAGCAAGATTTTATTACGTTTCATATTTACGGGAAATACCTGTGCGCCCAAGTGACCTCCCTGATGATCACTTAGGCGCGGAAGTTTTCCGGCTGCTTATTCTTACGCCTAGGACAGGTGTTCACTTGATGCTTGTCATCCCCACAATAGAAGCAGAGACCATTCTTCCTGCGGAACACTCTACGTTGTTGGGGGGACACGGAGGCCCCGAGTTGCATAGGTACCTCCGAGTCTTCCGTGGAAGAACGAAGCAACGGAACCTCGGGAGGCATCATGGGGGAGTCAGAGGAGAAAACACATAAATGTTCACGTTGTCGTTCCCTGAGACGTCGGTCAAGTCATACCGCTAAAGCCATAACCTGGTCTAGGGAGTCAGAAGAGGGATAGCTAACTAGCAGGTCTTTCAGGGCGTTCGACAGACACAACCTAAACTGGCACCTTAAGGCAGGGTCATTCCACCGAGAAGCTACGCACCACTTCCTAAAGTCAGAGCAATACTCCTCAACAGGTCTCTTACCCTGACGTAAGGTCACCAGCTGACTCTCGGCAAAGGCAGTCCTGTCAGTCTCGTCATAAATGAGTCCGAGAGCAGAAAAGAAAAGATCAACGGAGGAAAGTTCAGGCGCGTCAGGAGCCAAGGAGAAGTCCAATTCTTGGGGCCCTTCCTGGAGCCGGGACATAATTATACCCACCCGCTGGCTCTCAGAACCTGAGGAGTGGGGCTTTAAACGAAAATAGAGCCTAAAACTCTCCCGAAAGGAGAGAAAAGTTTTCCGGTCCCCTGAGAACCGGTCAGGCAACTTGAGGTGGGGTTCAAGAGGTGAGGTGAGGGGTACTACCATTGTAGCATCAGGCTGGTTGACCCTCTGAGCCAGGGCCTGGACCTGTAGGGAGAGACCCTGCATTTGCTGAACCAGGGTCTCAAGGGGGTCCATAGTGGTGTGAGGGACCAGGGTAGAGTAGGTATATGGGCTTGTGATTATGTAATGACAGGGATAGGGAAACAGACAAGTGAGCCCTAATCTACCCGCCACTCAGTCCCTGCCTACTTGCAACGACCCACCCTAGGCGACGGGGTACAACTGGGTGACGGTCCCTACACTCAATAAGTGCACGACAGACAACAGACAAGGAAACACAGAACAAAGGGAAACGGGGCAGTTGCCCACGGCAACACCGTGAGCAACAAGAGTAGTAAACGAGCCGAGTCAAACCAGGAGAGTACGAGGTGCCAAACATAGAGCAGGAGAGTAGTGAACAAGCCGAGTCAAACCAGGAGTGTACGATGTACCAAACGCAGAGCAGAAGAGTAGTCAGTAAGCCAGGGTCAATACGAATCAGGGACAAGTAGATCAAGAAGCTACAGCAGGGCCAGGAAACCAACAGAGAAGAAATCACAAGCAAGGAGGAACAGGAAAGGCAGGTATAAATAGACAGAGGGCGGGAGCTAGCTCCGTCTGGCCAGGCTGTGATAGGCTCTCCCACTCCTAAGCCTGCCATCCTGAGTGGTGGAAGATGGAGTCAGTCTCACAGACATAGAAGCAGGTGCAGACTGATTACCTATGGGCGTGGATACAGAAGCTGTGCCTGGCAGATCCTTAACAGTATGTGTGGTGTATTTTAAAATCTGTAGCGCATTTATTATTTCTGCAGTGCAGATTATTTTCCTGCGGAATATAAATGGAATCCGTGCCTAAATCCAGAACATGGTCTAATCAATTATACTGACTTCAACTCTTTCTTGCACCACATCATAATAGTACATTGTGGGGAAACGGATACTTCCTCCGCCATGCCGTACTATTTAGGCGAAGTGATGGTGTGGGCAGAGGAGTTGTGCCCACTCCATCAGCCAGGGATGAACCTACCCCCTCTGCTGCCTGAGGCGAACTATAAAAAGGCGCCCCCCCCCCCCAAAATCTATCCGAGTTTTCTCATTACTAGCTTTACACAACAAACACGCAATATATACATTTTATTTAAATAGGAAAACATTTGTTGTTTATTTGTTAAAGTGCTGTTTAATGTATAGGAAAGATTTAAAGAATTCTTCTTACTGTATTACTTTAGTATCATAGATCAGCAACGCAGCATTATCACTGAAAATGGTTTAACGCATCTTCTATGCCCCCTTTTTATTACCTAATTGACTTATGACTTTTAACTGAGTTCAGTGGCCCGGCGTGGATGGCATGATGCAGTGACGTGTCATCGTGCCGGGTAGTTAACATCCTCAGCGTGCTCCCTATCTCTTGTAGGCCTCAGGCCTAAACCAGGCTGTGACCTACAATAGCAAACGGCTGAGCAGGGAGCCAATGGCCAGGGGTTGGCTGGTAAATTTTTTGTCTGGGGGGCAAGCACACAGCCCTGGCCCAAGAGTAGCGGCCCATTCTGGGGACACTGGGCAATTGGCAAGTTTGCCCCCCCTAACACCGCTATGGAAGAACTCTGCTACCTGTCAATGGAAAAATCATCCACCAGGAGGAAAAACGTTTCTTGATGGCGGAGTACAAGAAAGCCACACCTGGGAATTACACTTTCTTGTACTCCGCCATGGGGAAACATTTTTTCCCTCTGGCGGAGGACTTTTCAGTTGATAGGTAGCAGAGTTACATGAAGGGGAATTATTTTTCCTTGACCTCTAGTTTCTATTGTGGCAAATTTTTTTATTTTTTTTATTTTTATACTTCTAACTTTTTTTTTGGTAGGTTCCGCTGGACCGTTTGGACTACATTGTAGATTCATTGGACTACTTTGATAATCTACTTCTTTTCTTTTTTTTAAAAATGGTGAAAGAGGGTTGCATGGGGGAGTTTTGATTTCAATATTTTTTTTTTTCTTATGTCTGTTTTTTTTTAAATACTTTATTATGGCCTTAGTAATGGCCGCTGTCTGATTGACAGCGTTCAATTACTAAGGCTGGGACTCACCATTAGCCAGTAACAAGGCTATCACTAACCCCTATTATTGCCCAGGTTCCCACTCCCACCAGGGATACCGGGAAGAGCCAAGTACGATCCAGTACCTGACCATCTGAAACGACAGTTAGGCAGCGGGGGGGCTGCAGGCTGGTATTATCAGGCTGGGAAGGGCCAAAAACAGTGGCAATTCCCACCCTGGTGATGCTAGACTGCTGCTGCTTCATTGTATGTGGCTAGTTATGAAAAATAGGGGGAACCCCCATGTAATTTTTTTAAAATAAATAATTGAAAAAAAATTGCGTGAGATCCCCTCCATTTTTCATAACCAGCCAGATACAATAAAGCAGCAGCAGCCTAGCATTACCGGGGTGGGAAGGGCCACAGTTTTTGGCCCTTCCTAGCCTGATATTACCAGCCTGCGGCCACCCCAGTGCCCTTCACTTCAGATGGTAGGGTACTGGATCGTACCTGGCTCTTCCCGATACTCCTGGTGGCGGTGGGTACCGGGGTAATAGTGCAATCCTTTTTACTGGCTAACACTAAGCCCCTTCTTAGTAATGGACGCTCTCAATCAGACAGTTGCCATTACTAAGGCAGTAATGAAGTATTTAAAAACAGAGATGTAAAAAATTTATTTTATTGAAATAACAACTCTTCCATACAATCCACTTTAACCATTTTATTAAAAAAAAAAAAAAAAACAAAGCTTAAATCAGTGAAGTAGTCCAACGAATCTAAGACGTAGTCCAAATGGAACCTGCATAACAAAAATTAGCAGTATGAAAAATAAAAATAAAGATGGCTGCCCCCACAGAAGTATAAACATATGAATAAATAGTTACTTTAGGGAACATATTAAAATAATTTGAAAAAATAGGCCCATAAAGTAAAACATATGAAATAAAAAAATAAAAAATATAACACATTTCCTTTAGACCCCATGCACACGACAGAAAAAACGCCCGTAATTATGGGCCCATAGACTTCTATTGGCCACGGGTGCCTTCCCGTTTGCTTACGGGAAGGTGCCCGGGCCGTTGAAAAATATAGTCCTATTTCAGGCCGGCACAGACAGGCCCATAGAAGTCTATGGGGCTCCCGTAATTACGGGTGGCTACGTGTGTGTACTCGTAAATACGGGAGCGTTGCCAGGCGAAGTCAGAGGATAGTCACTGTCCAGGGTGCTGAAAGAGTTAAACGATCAATGCAGGATAGAGAGAAGGGGCTGCACTGATCGGCAGTAACTCTTTCAGCAGCCTGGACAGTGACTACCGCTGGACAGTGAGTAAAAACCTGCAACAACAAAAAAGTTCATACTTACCCATAACTCCCTGCTTCTTCCTTCAGTCCAGCCTCCTGGGATAACGTTTCATCCCATGTGACCGCTGCAGCCAATCACAGGATGCAGCGGTCACATGGACTGCCGCGTCATCCAGGGAGGTCGGACTGGATGTCAAAAGAGGGACGCGTCACCAAGACAACAGCTGGGGTACGTATGAACTTCTCTTTCTTTCTATCGCTGCGTTCCGCTGCGGAAACTCTGCCCGAAAGGGCTGCCCCTTCTCTCTATCCAGCACTGATAGAGAGAAGAGGCTGCCGATCAGAGCTGGATAGAGAGAAGAGGCTGGCGATCAGTGCTGGATAGAGAGAAGGAGCTGCCCCTTCTCTTTATCCAGCACTGATCAGCAGCCTCTTCTCTCAATCAGTGCTGGATAGAGAGAAGGGGCTGCCGATTAGTGCAGAGCAATATAGCAGAGAAAACAGGTCCGTAAATACGAGTGGAATACGGGTGACAATGGACCCGTATTTACGGGCACGGGTCTGTAAATACGGGTGGAATACGGGTGACAAAGGACCCGTATTTACGCCAGTATTTACGGGAGGAAAAAATATGGTCGTGTGCATGGTGCCTTAAAGAGAACCTTTCACCTGCCCATACGTGTGCAGCATGTAATGGGCAGGGCTGCACAAACTCTGGAGCACTTTAAATTTAATATTTGGTGCCCGATATTTAAATAACCCCCTGAACTGTCAATGGGAAGGTAATTGGCAAAGGGGCGTGTTAGTATGGCTGTGACACTGTCCAATCAGCCACGGACAGTGTCACAGCAACAGCTAGAGAGAGGAGAGCGTGTGCGCAGTTCCGCCACCACTACGGAACAGAAGAGGAGAAGAGTGTGAATTCTTCTTCTTCTGTTTCATGGCATCGGAACTGTGCGCGCACGTACGCTCTCACTCTTTAGCTCTCGGCAGACAACGACGACAACACTGATCTCTCTCGAGAGATCACACAGTCTTGTACTTGCATGCCGAGAGCTGAAGAGTGAGAGCGTGCGCGTGCACACGCTCACCTCTCTCCAGCTCTTGCTGTTGACACTGTCCGTAGCTGATTGGACAGTGTAACAGCGATGTTACACACCCCCTTGCCTATTGTGTTGTATGAGTAGATTATTTTGTCCTGTAGCTGCATGTTTTGCTGCTATGTCAGCTTTTTCATTTCCTTTTGAAATGGGGTCGTCTTTCCTTGTGTGTGCAGCACATTTACATATTGCAACCGCTTTCGGTAGCTCAACAGCCTCCAAGTGTGACAGTATAGATAGTTACCGTTTTATCTTTTGCAATTTTACACGCTTCAGTTAATGATATTAATTCAGCTGCTTGTGCTGACAAGTGTTTAGGTATGGCTTTAGCTATTAATGTCTCCTCTTGTGTGACCACTGCAAACCCTGTGGCATTGGTGCCATCCGGATTTTTTTTACAAGATCCATCTACAAACAGTATGAGATCACTATTTGGTAGTAGAGTATCTTGGTAACAATCTTTCTGCTATGGAGGATAGACAATCATGTGGTTCACCATCCTCAGCAGTAGGCATCAAGGTTGAAGGATTTAAAGTGGTACATCTTTCTATCATCAAATGTGGTTGTGAAAGTAACAATGTCATACATGACAAGCAGAGGTGTAGCTAGGTTCTCCAGTACCCGGGGCAAAGATTCAGTTTGGCGCCCCCCCCCCCCCCAAACCTCTTTCCCGACATCTCCTTCCCCCTCGCCGTGTTTGTTTTCTCTACCAATCGATGTGTCATTTCTTTTTATGTAACGCGAGCATAAAAACATTTGTACATTTTACAAGCAATATGGTTCTATACACAACACCAGAACCAAGCTCAGTACATATATACAGCCCCAGAATCCACGCTCAGTACATAAATACAACACCAGCACAAATGCAGCTCAATTTAGTGCAACCCCTGCCGTATAGGTGTGTACGGCGTAAAACTACAGCTCCCAGCATGGCCCGAACAATGATAAGGATATGCTGGGAGATGCTGTTTCACAACAAAGAAATCCTATCATAATCATACCACCCATCATCTCGCTGCAGATCATACAGTGACTACAGTGCAGATTAGAGGCAGAATAAACATTTACATTTGGTGACTTTCCGGTGACGTCTCAGATTCTAGTTATTTTCCTCCATCCGATCCAGACCTCTATGATGACTTCTCCCGGTCACAGCCCATTTCTGCAGTTTGCCGCTCACATGTCTTCAGCTTCTCACTTTTCCAACATTTCTGCACCTATAAATAAATATAAAGTTATCATTATACCACAAACTACGCCATTAAATATAATAGCGCCATACACTGAACCTCTAATTATAATAGCGTCATACACCATGTCCCACACACACACACACTGTGGCCCCTGTAGATAGTGCCTGCCATAGAGCCCCCTGTAGATAGTGCCCCCATATAGCCCACCCCTGTATATAGTGTCCCACAAATAACTCCCCCTATAGTGCTCTACAGATAGCCCACCCCTGTATATAGCCCTCTGTAGATATAGCCCATCCCTGTATATAGTGCTCCACGTATAGCCCAACCCTGTATATAGCCCTCTGTAGATATAGCCCACCCCTGTATATAGTGGTCTACAGATAGCCCCCCCCCTGTATATAGCCCCCCTGTAGATATAGCCTACCCCTGTATATAGTGCTCCACAGATAGCCAAACCCTGTATGTAGCCCCCCTGTAGATATAGCCCACCCCTGTATATAGTGCTCCACATATAGTCCACCTCTGTATATAGTGTTTCACAGATAGCCCACCCCTGTATATAGCCCCCCCTGTACATATAGTCCACCCCTGTATATAGTGCTCCACTAGATAGTCCACCCCTGTATATAGTGCTCCACAGATAGCCCACCCCTGTATATACTATATACAGAGGTGGGCTATCTGTGGAGCACTATATACAGGGGTGGACTATATGTACAGGGGGGCTATATACAGGGGTGGGCTTTCTGTGGAGCACTATAGGGGGAGCTATTTGTGGGATACTATATACAGGGGTGGGCTATATCTACAGGGGGACTATATACAGGGGTGGGCTATATCTACAGGGGGACTATATCTACAGGGGGACTATATACAGGGGTGGGCTATCTACTGGGGGACTATATCTACAGGGGGGCTATATCTACATGGGGCTATATCTACAGGGGGACTATATCTACAGGGGGACTATATCTACAGGGGTACTATATCTACAGGGGTGGGCTATCTACTGGGGGACTACATCTACTGGGGGACTACATCTACTGGGGGACTACATCTACTGGGGGACTATATCTACAGGGGGACTATATCTACAGGGGGGCTGTATTTACAGGGGGCTATATACAGGGGGGCTATATACAGGGGGGGGCTATATCTACAGGGGGACTATATCTACAGGGGTGGGCTATATTTACAGGGGTGGGCTATAGCTACAGGGGGCTTAATACTATATAGCCCCCCCCTGTAGCTATTGCCCACCCCTGTATATGGTGCTCCATAGATAGCCCACCCCAGTATGTAGATAGCCCCCCCCCCGTAGATAAAGTCCCCCCGTAGATAAAGCCCCCCCGTGTAGATAAAGTCCCCTCGTAGATACAGCCACACACTTTTATTACAATTAAAAAAAATAAAAAAATATTTAAACTCACCTTAATCCCGCTCCCACGCCGTCCGGCAGCCATGGAGACCTGCTCTCTTCTGCGCAGGTCTCCTGGGGGTTGAACGCAGCGTCTATGAAAGGCGCTGATTGGCTGGGCAGGATGACTTTCCCTGTCACTCAGCGCCTTTCATCGACGGAAGCTTCACTGGTACAAAAGGTACCAGTTGCTTCACTCATGGAAAGGCGCGGAACGTGCCCGGTCATTCATTGCTTCTAATTGTACCTGTGTTCTATAGACACAGGTACAATTATAGTGCAGGAGGAGGTGGCGCTGGCGCCCCCCTCTAAGCTGCGCCTGGGGCACATGCCCCGCCTGCCCCCCCCTAGCTACGCCCCTGTGACAAGTGTCTGGATGGTGAAAGATAAGAAATCTTGTTTTGTAATAAAATGACAGCTACTACGTGTGGTACTTTAAGAGTTAATGGATGGAATAACACTAATGTAGCGGAAGCTCTTATAGCTTCTGCGGTGGCTACAACTGATTGAACACAGGGAGATAAGGCTCTAGCTACTGGGTCAAGTTTTGATGAGTAGTAAGCTAGAAGTCTATCCTTTTCCCCATACTCCTGTGTTAGCACTGAAGTCATGTATCCATTTTTACAATCTACCGTTTGAATGAAGGGTTTTAAATAATCCGGTAGTCCAAGCACTGAAGATTCTACAAAAACCTGTTTTATCTGAAAAAATGCCTCCTCATCTTCAGGAGTCCATTTAATGGAATCCCGGGCTGCAAGGGGTTCCTCCTAAATCAAAGACATCAATGGTCCTGTAATAGCAGCATAATTGGCTATCCAACTTCTGCAGAAGTTGGTCATACCCAAAAAGGAGTAGTTGCATTAGTTTGCTTCTATTTACTTTGTGGCCTTGTTCACTTAAAGAGGCTCTGTCACCACATTATAAGTATCCTATCGCCTACATAAGGAGATGGGCGCTATAATGTAGATGACAGCAGTGCTTTTTATTTTAAAAAAACGATCTGTTTTCACCACTTTATTAGCGATTTTAGATTTATGATAATGAGTTGCTTAATGACCAAGTGGGCGTTGTACAAAGGAGTGTATGACGCTGACCAATCAGTGTCATGCACTCCTCTCCATTAATTTAGTCAGCGCATAGGGATCCTTTTAGATCGCTATGTGCTGTCGTATACTAACACATTAACAATACTGAAGTGTTTAGACAGTGAATAGACATTCCACGGGATGTCTATTCACAATCTCTGCACTTCGTTACTGTTTCTGTGGTAGTTACAGCAGAGGAAGCGCAATCTCGCGAGATTACGATGTAGATGACCGGTTACAACGAGATTACGCTTCCTCTGCTGTAACTACCACAGACAGAGTAACGGAGTGCAGAGATTGTGAATAGACATCCCGTGGAATGTCTATTCACTGTCTAAACACTTCAGTATTGTTAATGTGTTAGTATACGACAGCACATACTGATCTAAAAGGATCCCTATGAGCTGAAGAAATGAATGGAGAGGAGTGCATGACACTGATTGGTCAGCGTCATACACTCCTCTGTACAACGCCCACTTGGTCTAAAGTAAAAACACGCCCACTTGGGCATTAAGCAACTCATTAGCATAAATCTAAAATCGCTAATAAAGTGGTGAAAACAGATCGTTTTTTTTAAAATAAAAAGCACTGCTGTCATCTACATTATAGCGCCGATCTCCTTATATAGGAGACAGGGCACTTATAATGTGGTGACAGAGCCTCTTTAAGAACCATAGCAAGGCTTTTGTATCTGCCTTGCAGTCTTCTTCTGTGGGTGATGCCATTAAAATTTCATCTACATACAGAAGTATCTGACTAGCATTTGGAGGTTCAAATAGGGCCAAATTTGCAGACATGGCTTGTGAAAATATAGTTGGAGATTCACAATACCCTTGAGGAATTCTGGTAAATGTGTACCTTTTCCCTTGGTAAGTAAAAGCAAACCAAAACTGACAATCTAGATGTACATGAATACTGAAAAACGCATTACTTATATCAATGACAGTGAAAAATCACTTTCTGGTAGTAGTTCACTTAGAAGAGTATGTGGGTCAGGTACACTAGGAGCTCGGGGCATTACTGCTTTGTTTACTGCTTGCAGGTCTAGGACCATTCTCCATCCTATAGAAGGAGGAGCCTTTTGCACAGGAAACAAAGGAGTATTGCATGGAGAAACTGGACAGGGGACAATTATTCCTGAGGCAAATAAATCCTTAATTATTGGTTCAATACCCTTTTCTGCTTCAGCTTTCAGGGGATATTGTCTCTGATGCGGCCTAAAAGTAGATTTAGGGTTAATCATTACAGGTTGTATTCCTTTCATTAGACCCATGTCCGCAGATCCCTGGGACCACAAGGTCTCAGGGTATTCCCTGAGTTCTCTATCTTGCTCCTCTGTAAGAACCATTGTCTGTCAATTCATTTTGGAAGTTTTGCAGAGATGTGCAGCTGGAACAGCCACTGTCAACCAATTCAATGTCCTGGAGTAAGCTTCCAATTTGGGGTTAAATCTGACACCATCAACAGGTTCCCTCCAAAAATGTCTCTCACTGCACTTCTCCACAAATTCTCCAATATCTTTCCACTTACCATATCTATCTTTGGCTAGTGACACATAAGCAGTTGATCCTCTAAAGAGTTTTTGCATTTCTCCAGACAAATGGGTACTCACTCCACAATTACCTTTTTTATCCCAAAACATAATTTTGAGAAGCATCTTTGTGAAAGGTTCCTTGAAGAACCTTTCTTCATATTTTTTGTCTGGACCTTTAGAATACCTGTAATACATTGTGCAATGCAGTTCATCAGGGGTGTGAAACATTGCAGATGAACTTGCTCTTGCCTGGGCTTCCTTAACTAAGTCTGTTGTAACCGAGGCTGGTCCTTTTATAGCTAGATCTAAGCTATAGTAATATCGTGGCTCATTGAGACCTTCTACTACCATGGTTTCTGTCATTATCCTAGCTTGTATTCCTTTCTTTGTTGGGACTACACCTATTTTTAATGCTTGCATCATATCTCTTCCTAATAAATTACAGGGACAAACTCTGGAAAGAACGATTTGACATTTTGGTTTGTTTTCCTGTTTCCAGGTGGACTATGTCCACTGGTGCTGATAGTGGTTCCTCGTGGGCATGTCAATTCACTCCTTTTACTACAATAAAAGAAGCGGTCATTGCCAAGGAGGGAACATCATCAGGGTGTATCAGAGTTCTAGTAGCACCAGAGTCCACCAGGGGACCCACTTTCAAAGTCATTTCAGGCAATTGGGTGCTGTGGAGAGAAACAAATACTTCAGACAAATCTACAAAATCCTCTATATTCCTAGCTTGCCTCATTAATTGTTCCATATCTTATCTAGTTATTGGGGTTTGTTTTTTTAGTTCTTTATCATAGTCCTCAGGATCTAGAAGTTGAGGATCACGTCTTAGTCATTGGGGATTGTCTTCGGTGCAATCCCTTGCAAAATGACCTTCTTTCCCACAGTTGAAACATTTGTTCCAACTGTCACAATTTCCTCCTGGGCCTCTACCTCTTCCTCTGCGTCTAACTCGACCTCTAAAGTTTTGGTTTCCCCTTCCTTGATAAGAGACATAGACCTCACATCCCTGTTCAAGTGTAAAGGTGTTACTACTCTTTTTCTGTTTCTTTTTCTCTTTAAAATGTTTCTTTGCATGTCGGGCATAATCCAATACTTCAATAAGTCTGCCTGTCCTGTGCGTCACCATGTGTTTCATCACAAAACTACTGATTTTGGACAAAGACCCTTTGAGGAAGGCATTCTTTAGCTGTTGTTCATATGGGGTGTTATCATTTATATTTGCAGGTGGGACTAACCCGCTGTGTGCATCAAAGATTTCTTTCAATCTGTAGAAATATTGATCCACATCTTTCTGTACACACCTGTTTATTTCTGTCCAATTTGGGACTCCAATATATCTACCCCTAACTCTTCCCATTAAATTGTTTAGTTGTTGATTTAAGTCTGCTGTATTATATACCAGTGGTGCCACAGGATTCTCTCCCCTCCCTGTGTAATCTCCTGATATTACACACCAATCTGCCCCCATTATTTGTCTCATAGCTCTCCAATTCATTACCATTCAGTCTAAAACTTTCATACAGTCCTCTGACCAGTCTTTCAAACTCTTGTACTTTGACTTTGGGGTGGGGGATACCTTCTGTGTCTTTTTTCACATCCTCAGCTGTCCAGGGTCTATATACATACATAGTGGAGGCAGGGCCGGCCTTAGGTTGGATGGCGCCCTGTGCTGGACTCTCTATTGCCGCCCCCTACACAAACCAAAAATGAACCACATATATAGACACGCACATACTGGAACATATATACTGTATATGCATAAAGACAGATATTTAGAAATACAGGAAATATACATACACACATCTGGAATATATACATACAGGTAAATATATAGACGTACAGACACATATACACACACAAATAAATACACAGACAGGAACATATACAAATACATAAAAGGAACATATATACAAGCACAAAGACACATTCACAAACAGACCCATTATATACCCAGTACAGATAATGCAGTAGATGTTACCTGCAGTCCTATGTAACACCACAGATAACACACAGTGATAACTCCCTGAGTAGAGATAATGTAGTTGATGCTATCTGCAGTCTTATGTAATACCACAGATAACACACAGTTATAACTCTCTGAGTACAGATAATGTCGTAGATGTTACCTGCAGTCCTATGTAACACCACAGATAACACAGTGATAACTCTCTGACAACAGATAATGTAGTAGATGTTACCTGCAGTCCTATGTAACACCACAGATAACACAGTGATAACTCTCTGAGTACAGATAATGTAGTAGATGTTACCTGCAGTCCTATGTAACACCGCTGATAACACAGCGATAAATCTCTGAGTACAGATAATGTAGTAGATGATAACTATACCCACAGCCACATATAAACACACACACAGAGGCATATATATATATATATATAAGGGCAGCAGAGTATATAAGGGGCATCAGGGTTTATAAGGGGCAGCAGGGTATATAGGGGGCAGTAAGTTATATAAGGGGCAGCAGGGTATATAAGGGGCAGCAGGGTATATTTGGGGCAGCAGGATATAATGGGGCAGCAGGATATATAGGAGGCAGCAGGATATATAGGGGCAGCAGGATATATAGAGGGCAGCAGGATATATAGGGGGCAGCAGGGTATATAGGCGGCAGCAGGATATATAGGGGCCAGCAGGGTATATAGGAGGCAGCAGGTTATATATAGGGGCATCAGGGTATATAGGAGGCAGCAGGGTATATAGGAAGTAGCAGGGCAGCAGGATATATAGGGGGCAGCAGGATATATAGGGGCAGCAGGGTATATAGTTATAGCAGGATATATAGGGGCACCAGGGTATATAGGGGCAGCAGGGTATATAGGCGTCAGACTGATATATAGGGGCAGCAGGCTATATAGGAGGCAGCAAGTTATATAAGGGGCAGCAGGGTATATAGGGGCAGCAGGGTATATAGGGGCAGCAGGGTATATAGGGCAGAGGGTATATAGGAAGCAGCAGGGTATATAGGAGGCACCAGTATGTATAGGGGCAGCAGGATATATAGGGGCAGCAGGGTATAGAGGGGCAGCAGGAGATATACAGGGCAGCAGGGTATATAGGGGCAGCAGGGTATATAGGAAGCAGCAGGGTATATAGGAGGCAGCAGGGTATATAGGAAGTAGCAGGGCAGCAGGATATATAGGGGCAGCAGGGTATATAGTTAAAGCAGGATATATAGGGGCACCAGGGTATATAGGGGCAGCAGGGTATATAGGCGGCAGCCGGATATATAGGGGCAGCAAGTTATATAAGGGGCAGCAGGGTATATAGGGGAAGCAGGGTATATAGGGGCAGCAGGGTATATAGGAAGCAGCAGGGTATATAGGAGGCACCAGTATGTATAGGGGCAACAGGATATATAGGGGGCAGCAGGGTATATATGAAGCAGCAGGGTATATAGGGGCAGCAGGAGATATACAGGGCAGCAGTGTGTATAGGAGGCAGCAGGTTGTATAAGGGGCAGCAGGATATATAGGGGCAGCAGGATATATAGGGGGCAGCAGGATACATAGGAGGCAGCAGGGTATATAGGAAGCAGCAGGGCAGCAGGATATATAGGGGCAGCAGGGTATATAGGGGGCAGCAGGGTATATAGGAGGCGCCAGTATATATAGGGGCAGCAGGGTATATAGGAAGCAGCAGGGCAGCAGGATATATAGGGGGCAGCAGGATATATAGCGGCAGCAGGATATATAGGGGCAGCAGGGTTTATAGTGACAGCAGGGTATATAGGAAGCAGATGGGTATATATGGGGCAGCAGGATATATAGGGGAAGCAGGGTATATAGGAGGCAGCAGGTTATATAAGGGTCAGCAGGATATATAGGGGCAGCAGGGTATATTGGAAGCAGCAGGGTAGCGGGATATATAGGGGGCAGCAAGATATATAGGGGGCAGCAGGATACATAGGAGGCAGCAGGGTATATAGGAAGCAGCAGGGCAGCAGGATATATAGGAGGTAGCAGGGTATATAGGAAGCAGCAGGGCAGCATGATATATAGGGGCAGCAGGGTATCTAGGGGGCATCTGGGTATAGGGGGCAGCAGGATATATAGGGGGCAGCAGGATATATAGGGGCAGCAGGGTATATATGAGGCAGCACAGATACCTTTGTTTAAATGTTCTACTTTAATAATGAAAACACACTTTTACAAAGAGACATAAACACATGCAGAGACACACACACACACACACACACACACACACACACACTGTAACCTATACACACACACAGAGACACATACTGTATATACATAGAGACACACACACTCTCTCACACACACACACACACACACACACAGACTACTCACCATATCTCCTTGCTGACAGGATCACAGGCTTCTTGCAGGATGGGCTGTGGGCGGAGCTTCCTCCTCTGCTTCTCGGCTATTTACTCCATGTGTGTAACTAAGAACAGAGCACAGAGCAGAGGCAGAGCCCAGTGGCTCCCCCTTCATGCTGGGAGGGTGCAGCGTCCTGTGTGCTCGCACTGCTCGCACACCCCTAAGGCCGGCCCTGAGTGGGGGGGCTCCCTGGACATTGTTTACCATTTGTCCTCCTTGAGGATTTGGCACTTCAACCATAGGAAGTATTTCTTCCTGGTTCCCCGGATTATCCAGTTCGTCTCTCGAAACCATTAGAGATTCTGGTGGTACCACATACCACTCTTCACGTCTCTGGCCTTCCTCAAAGGCAACCTAGAACGTTTTCATATTATCAAGGGTTGGGTCTCCACCACTGTTTCGCACAATCAAAACCATACTTTCTTCTTTTTTTCTCATCACACTTTCAATTTCCTTCACTAAATTATCACTTTCAATCACACTCAACTTCCCTTTATATACAAATTTGCCACACCACTTACCAACATACTTTACCTTCTAAAGGAATATTTCTTTGATAACAAGACAAACAACTACATCCTGAAGCTTTTCCCGATACATTCCCCATGGCCCTTTTTAAAGATGAAATTCTTGATTCAAGACCAGCAGTTTAGCTAATGTTGTATAGCCTTCAAGGTGGCCTAGATTTTGTGGACACCTCACTACACTGTCTCTGGGTACATATAATCTGCCTTCTTCAAAATAATGAAAAGGGGTGCCTATAATTATCTGAACGGCTGGAAGTACTTTTATTTTTATGGAAATGGAAGAAATTGATCCAGCGCTGTCGGAGTGTTTAAAAAGGAATATATTCCTATGCTTATTCGTTATCAGAAAAGGTATAAAATCGGACATACAGGCAGACTTGGTAGCAAGGCAGTAGTAAGTAGGTATTCTGAGCCGAATATATTCATCTATATCGTGTGTGTGTGTGTGTGTGTGTGTGTGTGTGTGTGTGTGTGTGTATATATATATATATATATATATATATATATATATATATACACGCTGTTACAGCTCTGTAACAATTAGTCTTCTCTCTCCGTCACCCTAGATCGCTGTGAGGGGAGAGTGGAAAGGGCTATAAGGCTATATTCACGCAATGTGGAAAAAGAAAGGGCAGTTAACAACTGATAAACTGTCAGTTTTTCATGGCTGTTTTTCATCAGTGTGTCTCGACATTTAAATGCATTTCCCGGCCGTCTGACCGTTTTTAACCGCAATTTGACATCCGTTCTCATGGCCGTTAAAAAAAATGAAGGAATTTTATTTCTTAGGGGTTTTTTCATCCCAGCCACCTGAAAACACCACAGTGCCCATGCAGATAGTGCCGCAATACCCCTGTAGATAGTGCCACATTGCCCACTGTAGATAGTGCTACAGTGCCCACTGTAGATAGTGCCCACATAGTGCCACACACAGTGCCCATGTAGACAGCACCACAGTGTCCACTGTAGGTAGTACAACCAAAAAACAAAGGGGACATAGCACCCAATATTTATACCTATGAATGTATAACTGACACGTATCTTAATAAAATATATAAATCTTTATTGGTGCATAATGAATAACGATACGTGATAACAGAAATATTGACAATGGTAAAATAAGTCAGATTCCAAGAACAGCATCAGAGTGGTATAGATGTAATAATACCTGAGGGTATACAGAATAACCTATCTAGAGAAAATGATGCCAAATCATATATACCCATATAGTGCCACAGTGCCCATGTAGATACTGCCACACCCCCTGTATATAGCACCCCCCCCCCCCCTGTGGAAAGCACCATCCCCCTGCAGATAGCGCCATCCACCGTGTAGATAACACCACCCCTTCTGTAGTTAGTGCCAGGGAACTTAGGTGGCGCTATCTACAGGGGGTTTTGCGCTATCTACAAATTGGTTGTGTGTGGCACTATCTACAGGGGGGGGGGGGTGTATTCCCGGGCTCTCAAAGCCCCGGCAGACATGGGAGTACACGGCTGATTATGGAGTCCTGCCTAAATAAACGTTTAAAATGTCTTTATTAATTAGTATTTAAAATAGGGCACTCATGCCAATTTATACTGTGAATAGGCGTTTGGCAAAACAGAGACACAGTTCCCTGATCAGGTGTAAAAATAAGATGATGATTGGTACACCTTAGTGTCGATACAACACCCGACAGGAGTAGTGATACACACCACTCGTCCGTTTGCCGTAACGATACAAAGTAGCTCAGTCCAATATGAATGTTCCACAGGCACCGATGCTAGGTGCACCAATTGAAACATGAACAGAGAACTTAGCAAAAATAAATGTGGTCTGTTTGCCACAAGTTAGCAATTTTGAGCAATCTCCCAACGCGTTTCTGAAACCCTCTGAACCAGAGGGGAACGTCCTCAGGGGTATTTGTAAATTGCGTATATTAGTTTGAGCAGCTACCATACAGCACATATTATGCTGCTGAATTCGTGTATTCTCAGGAGCTCAATGAGACACTAATGCCTGGTCTGACTCGCGCCAGAGACTCTCACAAGATTTATACAGCTAGCCCCGCCTAGCAGATGGGCGGAATGGAACGGACATAGCCAATCGGTGTATCACAGAGTATAAGTAACGCCCACCGATCGGGCCTGCCCATGGTAACATAGACGCCAATCAGGTAGACGCATAAAGCATCAGTAGTTACTAGGGGAATACAGGCGGTTTATGCGTACGTTTGATAAATAAACGGGTAGGTGTGAATATGTGCCAAGCATAGAGCAGACTGACTATGTAAATGTGGCGGTAGTCACCTACAATTTGAAGCTGATGACCATTTCTTATATACACAATAAATGAAGGGTGCACCAATCATCATCTTATTTTTACACCTGATCAGGGAACTGTGTCTCTGTTTTGCCAAAAGCCTATTCACAGTATAAATTGGCATGAGTGCCCTATTTTAAATACTAATTAATAAAGACATTTTAAACGTTTATTTAGGCAGGACTTCATATATTTCAATATTAAACGTATACTAATTATCCTGTTACCATTGGAATTTACTAATTTAAGATTATCCTAACTTAACAAAGGGGATGGCAGGTTTTCTTACAACTGACATAAACACGGATAAGTGGTTTTGTGATGCTAGGGAGGTCTTTTCAGAATTGGCATCTCAACTACATACTGTAAGCATTACTGGTGCCTTTAAACATTTAACTAAGTCCTACAAAGACCATATTCGTTCTTGGTGGGAAGTCCAAACAATTGAGACGTACCTCAAAAATCGCATAGTACCCAGAGGTTTGAGAATTACCCTTATACCAGCAGCTAGGCTGCGATCGGGGGATCTTCTCAAAAAATGGGAATAAAGAATAAATCGAATCATCTCTGTGATTTATGGGTCTCTTTTTGGATGAGGAGAAAGTTTTGCTTGCACGTAGTGCTAAAGAATTAAAGGAGGGCATTGAACACGTTAAAAAATTTATGGGCAGTGCTGACTTTGAGAAGAAAGAAAGCACTTTGCAACAGACTATTGACAAATTCACAGCTCACATCAAAGAACGCAAACATTTCCAATATGTTAGGGACACTAATGATTTTAAGGAGGGTAGGATCTTTGATTTCGGTCCCAAACCTACTGTGTTTCAGGAGATTGACACAGAGTTATCATCCTCTGAACCGGATGTGTCAGACTCCGATACACAGAGATACCCCCTGAGAACAGTGCGCAACAATAGACCTCAGGGTAGAACTCAATCACGTACCGTCCAAAGAGGGAGAAATAGAAATAGCATCGGTGCCTGTGGAACATTCATATTGGACTGAGCTACTTTGTATCGTTGCGGCAAACGGACGAGTGGTGTGTATCACTACTCCTGTCGGGTGTTGTATCGACACTAAGGTGTACCAATCATCATCTTATTTTTACACCTGATCAGGGAACTGTGTCTCTGTTTTGCCAAACGCCTATTCACAGTATAAATTGGCATGAGTGCCCTATTTTAAATACTAATTAATAAAGACATTTTAAACGTTTATTTAGGCAGGACTTCATATATTTCAATATTAAACTTATTCTAATTATCCTGTTACCATTGGAATTTACACCGCTGATTACAATGATTCAGCACTGCACTCATTAAACCCTGTTCCAGGCTGCCAATGTTTATATATGTGACGACTGCATGGAGCTTTGGCAGTTGGAGTATATATAGCTGAATGGCAGTCGTGAAGGGGTTTATCAACACAGTTTTTTTTTGTCCTTTTAGGGTTCCGTTTTCTGTGACTGGATACTGCTGACCTTCATGAATAAAGACCACATTTACAGTATCAGAAAATATGACAAGGTAAGGAGATTACATCTGTACATTGGCTTATAAAATCTTGTAGATACATGTCAGAAGGATACTTTAATTTTTTGTCAAATCTGGCAGCTGGAATTCAGTCTTCCACATCTGAATTATTTTGTTCTAGATCCTGAATAAAGCATAAGACAAAACCTTATATCTAAAATAGGCCCATAGGGATGATTCCTGACCGTCAATCTGAGGGCCAAATGATGGGTCAAGCCAAGTTCAATATTCTTTTGCATGGTCAAATTAGACAAGCTTAGTGTATCATCACTGCGTCTGTAAAAGCACACCTTTCTAGCGGTCTATAGTCCAGAACGCCCTCTGCCTTAAAGGGGTTGTCCACTTTCAATTTTTTTTATTAATTTATTTATAGAATAAGAAATTATACAGATTTCTAATATATACTTATTTTTAAATCCAGATCACATATCTTTCTTATACCGTTTTAAAAATGTGAAAGCAGAGAAGGAAGGGAAAAACATGCGGCACTCACCAATTCAATACAACTTTGTTTCTTTATTATGGTATCTTTAAAATCGGACACTTCTTAGGGAGGAAATTGCAGAAAGCAAAAAGGTAACAGCCTGTTTCACGCTAAATAGAGCTTCTTCTGACCAGTCTACAAATACTATTGTGTATGCTGAACACCACCAAAGTGATAGTGGAACCCCTGATAGAAAAACGTTGGTGAAATTATTATCCTTTGGTAGTGCCAACTTTTTCTCTCTCTGCACGAAATTCAGTGTAAAAAAAATAAATGGTATAGCCCACAGCTTAGTCCATAGAAATGCATCCTAACTGAATGGACTAAAGATGGCGGCAGTCATGTGACCCCTGGACTAATCTGTGGAATATACCATTCTACTATGACAGGGGCCTCATTCACTATAAGAAATGTATGTGAGCAGAATTTCTAATACATGTATATTAGAAAACTGTAGGATTTCCTATTCCACAAATAAATAAAAAAACAAAACTGGACAACCCCTTTAACTTCTACATTCAATTTTGGGTAATTGTTAAAGCACCAGATCAATGGAGTTTTTTGACAGTTGGTATCAAATCCCATAAGTAAGATGTCAATAGTTCCCAACTCTCAAAGTCTTACATCCATCTAGTTCTATAGATATTGGATATTCTGCTGTACTATTCTGCTGTATAGAGCTTTTCTGTGAATTTTGATGTTTTAATCATATGTTTTCTAACATTCTAACAGTAGCAACTATGGTTCACTTTTTAAAGGTTTGGAAATTGAAAGAGGCAAATACTGCAACAATTACCACAGTTAGCTCTCCCCAGGACTCACCGGCTACCTCTGAATCTCTCTGCACCACTCATGAGCCTCCATATAAAGACAGTAGTCCTTCACCTGAGAATGTGATGCATCAGGATCATGAGCAGTCATGGAGTGATGGGACAGAGCCCCCACCAGGAAGCTGACATTTCATAGAGAGGATCAAACACTCTCTAAAGGCCTAATGCTTTTCATGGGTGATAAAAGACTCAGGAACAAATAAGTAATGGAAAAAATTACTGGTTCCATCCATTGGATGGAAGGCTATATAGGATAATTGTTTTTGGGCTGGATGAGTAAAAAAAAAAAAACCAAAAAAACAGAAAGCAGGCTCTTAGATGCAGTACAAGCTTTAGGGATATTGGGCAGAAGTCAAAGGGATCAAGGAACAGACACCCATCATTGGACCACCAGCGCTAACTGATGTCTCGCTCTCTTAGACAATGCACAAACTTTGTTTTTAACCCTTCATCATACTTACTGTAACTTAATGCCTCATGATTTTTTTTTTATACGTGTATCTCAAACTGTATTCAATTTGTCAGTCTTTACATCTTCCAACTGTTTCTTTTAACGTCTCATCCCTTTACTAGTTTAAATGCTGCTTGCAAATCGCATTCTTAAACGACCCATCAGCCTATTATCCATCTATTCATCACTTTGTTTTTACTTCTGGGTATTATTATTATTATTATCATCACTATTATTCAAGTCTTCTCTTTTGTGTATCATTTCATCTCTGTTAGACAATCTTCCTTTTATTGGACCTCTCCCCCTTTCTTGAGAGTCCTCGACTCTTATTCTCTGGGGATCCATGAGCAGGGAAGTGATAAGTAACGATCTTTCTCAGTAGATAACAAGATTTAACAGTAATTATAAAGATCGGGATTTGTGGTCTCAGATTTTCCTCCATTATATTGTAATCCACTTACTGCTCAAACTTTCACTCTCATTTTACATGACAAATGGAAGTCTTGTGTATTAGGGTGCCTCGCAGGAATATTCTCAGAAGAGGTAGTGCTGAGAACTGGCCATAAACCAATTACCAACTTGCTTGTGGTATTAGAGTGCCTATAATGAACATTTTAAGCACAAGTAATAACTTCTAGATAACACACTACTGTATGAAGCCGAGCTGTGCTGTCTGATTGCTAGAAAGACACCAACACATTATTAAGATTGGACGACTTTACCCCAACCCTTCATAGAATCCTTATGAGCACTCTTATAGGAGCTACAATAAGTACAATAGCATAGATAGGAGAAAAATCACTGATTCTTGTAAGTGTGTCGTCAATTTAAACCAAAATAACAATTGTACGATGATAAACCCTCTCTCCGTCCCCTCCACGATACTTATAGAACACCGGTATAGGGCTCAAAAGTGAATAAAATAAATGCCTTTTTTTAACATGATATTATTACATTTTTGCCACCCTGTGAGTAGCTAGTTTTATTTGTCACACGACATGCTAAGAGTTGGAACTCAGTATTTGACTACAAACTGTCCTTTTATCAGGGGTTGTTAAAGGGAACCTGTAGGTTGAACATGCTATCTGATCAGTAGGCAGCATGTTATAAAACAGGAAGGGTGAAGCACATTGATATAAAATTTGGTGGGAAAAGATTCTGTATAACTTGTAAGTTATTTATTTAAATCCCTGCATTTTCTGGGCTTAAGAGTCCAGTGGGCGGTCGTACTAGAGATTGATAGTCTTCCCTGCATGTGTATGCACACAGAGATAATTGTCAATCCCCAATTAGAACTGCCCATGAATCTTTTAACACAAAACAATATATTTATCTGCTGAGTTCTTTCTGCACTATACCATGCTGCCAGTGGCGTAACTATAGGGGTCGCAGCGGTCGCAATTGCAACCAAGCCCCGAAGCCATGGGGGGCCCGCGGCCCCCCGCACCACATCAATGAAAAGTTACTACAGTAACTGGGGCCTATCTAATAAACTACATGGGCCCCCGTTACTTTAGTAACTGACAGTACTTACATTCTTCCTTCCGGAGCGCAGCGGTGGTCCTGACGTCACAACACTATGCGCTGCGCACAGCATCCCGACCTTGGATGGAGTCAGGACCTCCGCTGCGGCCGAAGAGGAGGATAAGATTAATATTACTGTCTGTGTGTTAAAATTACTGTCTGGAGCTGATGGGTCGGGATCCGACTCCCGGGACTCCCGCCAATCAGCTGTTTTGAAAGGGGTGCAGAGCTCGTACGAGCGCTACTTCACCTTCATTCCGGTCACTTTCTCACACTGAATCGCCGGCACGGACGTGTCAGTGATTCACATAGTGAGCAAGTAAGGGAAATGAAGGGAAAGCAGCACTCGAACTCCGACCCATCAGCTATTGTTGGCCTATCCTGAGGATAGGCCATCAATGTTGAGGGACTAGACAATCCCTTTTAAGCCTACCGTGTGTTAGGCTTAAATACAGGGCCCCAGCAGACAGTAATCTTATACTGTATAAGATTACTGTCTGCTGGACCCTGTAACTAAGCCTAACTTAGGCTTGGATACAGGGTCCAACAAAAAGTATCACACATGCACTTGGGTCCTGTATCTAAGCCTACCATATGTGTTAGGCTGTGTTTACATCAGCGTTGCCCTTCCGTTGAGGGGTTCCGTCTGAGGTTTCTGTTGGGTAACCCCTCAACTCAACGGCAAACTGAAACCTCAGCTTCCATTTCCATCACCATTGATCTCCATGGTGACGGAAACATTGCTAAAGGTTTCCGTTTGTCAACATTGTTACAGGGTTCCGTTGTTCTTGACACAACCAATAGAGCAGTCGACTGCGCTATTGATTCAGTCAAAACAACGGAACCCTGTCAAAATGGTGACAAACGGAAATCTTGAGCAATGTTTTCATTACCAGGGAGATCAATGGTGAGGAAACGGAAGCTGAGGTTTCAGTTTGCCTCTCCGTTGAGGGGTTACCCGACAGAAAACTTCGACGGAAGGTCAGCGGTGATGTGAACAGGCCCGTACTAATGTTTTTTTTTGTGTTTGTGTTTTTTTTAAAGGTTTGGTTGTTGGGCCACGTTGGATTCGAGGACTACTGAGATGACGGCTTTTTTTTATTATCAATAAAATGGTTAATGAGGGTTGTGTGGGGGTTTTTTATTTCAATAAAATATTTTTTCTATGTACTTGTATTTTTTTAAAACTTTATTACTGCTGCCTTATTAATAGCTGCTGGCTGATTGAAAGCATCCATTACTAAGGCGGGGCTTAGTGTTAGCTGGTGCAGAGGCTAACACTAACCCCCATTATTACCCTTGTACCCAACACCACCAGGGGTACCAGGCCGAGCCGGGTACGATTCAGTACCTGACCATCTGTAGTGACGGTCGGGCACTGGGGTGGCCACAGGCTGGTATTATTAGGCTGGGAAATGCCAAAAACAGTGGCCCTTCCCATCCTGGAAATGCTAGCCTGCTGCTGTGTTGTATCTGGCTGGTTATGAAAAATGGGGGGGACCCGACGTCATTTATAAAAATAAAAAATAATTGGAAAGAACGATATGGGGTTCCCCCATTTTTATAACCAGCCAGATACAACATAGCAGCAGGCTAGCATTACCAGGGTGGGAAGGGCCAGAGTTTTTGGCCTTTCCCAGCCTAATAATACCAGCCTGCAGCTGCGCCAGTACCCAACCATCACTACAGATGGTCGGTACTGGATCGTACCCGGCTCTTCCCGGTACCCCTGGTGGCAGTGAGTACCAGGGTAATAATGGGGGTTAGTGTTAGCCTCTTCATCTCTAACATCAAGTCTCGCCTTCGTAATGGATGTTGTCAATCAGCCAGCGGCCATTACTAAGGCGGTAGTAATAAAGTTTAGAAAAATACAAAGACATAGGAAAAATATTTTATTGAAATAAAAATCCCACACACAACCCTCGTTATCAATTTTATTGAAGAAAAAAAAAACAACCGTCTCCGAAGTAGTCCAACAACCGACCTGTAAAAAAACACAAACACACAAAAATAATTAGTAACACATAAAAAAGCAAAACAATTATTATTCTTACCTTTCCTGGGACCAGCGCTGGAGCCGCAATGTCAGCGAGCTGGGACCTATATCTAATCCTACCATGTGTGATACTCTTCTGCTAAGCCACTGTATCTAATCCTATAATGTGTGATACTGTCTGCTGGGCCTTATATCTAATCCCATCATGGGTGATATTGTCTGCTGAGCCACTGTATCTAATCCTATCCAAAGCTATAGGTTCTTAGTGCTATAGATATGCTGTCCCATATATATACACACACATATACATACACGCACACACATTTTTTTGGGGGGTATATGTATTGGCGCTATATCCCCTGACGTTTCAAGACCTTAGTGACGCCCATGGCTTCTAGTGCTGCATCGTTGGGTCACTTAAAAGACCCTGCGATGCAGCTGCAAGCTGCGGGTCGTCGGCCATGAGAAGTTTGGGAGGGGGGCCCAAGAAAAATCTTTGCATCGGGACCCATGAGCCTTTAGCTATGCCCCTGCATGCTGCCCACAGATTGGCAGTATGTTCAACATGACAGGTTCCCTTTAAACTCCACTATGGGCAGCAAGTGTTCTATTTCCCTCAGCGCTACTGTAGGTGAAATGAAGCATTGCATCAATGAGCTTTCATTGTAATTGTAATGGCAGGAAGGAGGTGAAGGGAAAGTGAGCCCTAATCTACCCACCGCCCTGACCCTGCCTACTTGCAACGACCCGCCCTAGGCGACGAGGTACAACTGGGCGACGGTCCCTACGCTGGCTAAGTGCACAGGAAGACAAACAGGGAACACGCAAGGGAAGGGGCAGTAGCCACGGAACGCCACGAGGAAACGGGGCGGCGAACGAACAGTCAGGACCAGGACGAAGTGAGTACACCCGAGCGGGCACGGAGACAGAAGAAAGCCAGGGGCAAAGCAAAGCAGGTCAAGCAGAACTGCAGCAAGGCAGAAGCACGGCAGAAGCAGGCTGGAGCAAGCAGCAGTGGGGCCAGGAATCCAAAAGAATTACAAGCACTGAGGGAGAGCACAGGGCAGGTAATAAAGGGCAGGGGGCGGAGCTAACTCCGACAGACCAGGCCGCGATAGGCTCTCCCACTCCTGAGCCTGCCACCCTGGTTGGTGGGAGATGGTGTCAGTCGAACAGGTCTGGCCTCAGGTGTGGATTGATTAATCCCAGGAGTATAGCTAGATGAAGTACCTGGCAGATCCCTAACAGTACTCCCCCTTTTATGAGGGGCCACCGGACCCTTACTAAGGGGACCCGGTTTAGTGGGGAAGAGGAGGTGGAACCTCCTGATCAATACCCCAGCGTGAACATCACGGGCAGGTACCCAAGTCCTCTCCTCCGGCCCGTATCCTCTCCAATGGACCAGGTACTGGAGGGAGCCCTGGACCATCCTACTGTCCATAATCTTGGCCACCTCGAATTCCACCCCCTCAGGGGTGAGAACGGGAACAGGAGGTATCCTCGAGGGGGACCAGGACGGGGAGCAGCGTTTAAGGAGAGAGGCATGGAAGACGTCATGTATGCGAAAGGATGGGGGGAGCTCCAGACGGAAGGATACAGGGTTGAGGACTTCAATGATCTTATAAGGTCCAATAAATCGGGGAGCAAACTTCCTGGACGGGACCTTAAGGCGCAAGTTCCTGGACGACAACCAGACCAAATCCCCGACGACAAACCGGGGGTTAGCAGAACGTCTACTATCCGCCTGAGTCTTTTGTGCGCTCTGGGACGCCTCTAGGTTCTTCTGAACCTGGGCCCAGACAGTGCACAGTTCCCGATGAACCTCCTCTACCTCAGGATTATTGGAACAACCAGGGGAGACGGAGGAGAACCTTGGGTTAAACCCGAAATTACAGAAAAACGGGGAGACCCCTGACGAGTTACTGACTCGGTTATTCAGGGAAAATTCAGCAAGGGGAAGGAATGAGACCCAATCGAATTGACAGTCAGAGATGAAACACCTTAAATATTGTTCCAGGGATTGGTTGGTCCTTTCCGTTTGGCCATTAGTTTCGGGATGGAAGGCGGAGGAGAAGGACAGATCAATCTCCAACTTTTTACAAAAAGCTCTCCAAAATAAGGAAACAAATTGTACCCCTCTGTCAGAAACGATATTGACTGGGGCCCCATGGAGACGCAGGATGTGTTTCACAAACAAAGAAGCTAACGTCTTGGCGTTAGGTAGCTTCTTAAGGGGCACAAAGTGGCACATCTTGCTGAAGCGGTCGACTACCACCCACACCACCGACTTGCCCTGAGATGGAGGCAAATCAGTGATAAAATCCATGGAGATATGGGTCCAAGGTCTCTGGGGGATGGGCAAGGAACGTAGTAGGCCCGCAGGTCGGGACCTAGGGGTTTTGGACCTAGCGCAAACCTCACAAGCGGCGACGTAAGCCCTAACATCTTTAGGCAACCCAGGCCACCAATAGTTTCTGGTAATGAGGTGTTTGGTGCCCAAGATGCCAGGATGACCAGATAGAGCGGAGTCATGGTTTTCCCTGAGTACCCTCAGCCGGTATTGCAGGGGAACAAACAGTTTGTCCCCAGGGACGTTCCCGGGAGCTGCACCCTGATCAGCCGCGATATCAGAAGCTAAATCAGAATCCGTGGCAGAGACGATTATACCAGAGTGTAAAATACAAGCAGGATCCTTCTCGGAAGGAGGATTGGCCATGAAACTACGTGACAGAGCGTCAGCCTTAATATTCTTGGACCCAGCCCTATAGGTAACCAAGAAATTAAATCTGGTAAAGAATAGTGCCCACCGAGCTTGTCTAGGATTAAGCCTCCGGGCCGATTCTAGGAAAACCAGATTCTTGTGATCCGTAAGGACCGTTACCTGGTGTCTGGCCCCCTCCAGGAAGTGCCGCCACTCCTCAAAAGCCCATTTAATGGCTAGAAGTTCGCGGTTGCCAATATCATAGTTACTCTCCGTGGGCGAAAACTTCCTAGAGAAGTAAGCACAGGGGCGGAGATGGGTGAGGGAGCTGGTACCCTGGGACAAGACGGCCCCCACTCCCACCTCGGAAGCGTCAACCTCCACAATAAATGGCTCCTCTTGGTTGGGCTGAATCAGCACGGGGGCCGAGATAAAGCACTTCTTGAGAGTCTCAAAGGCCTGGACGGCCTCAGGGGGCCAATGGAGGACATCGGCACCCTTGCGGGTAAGGTCCGTAAGAGGCTTAGCGACGACCGAGAAGTTGGCAATAAATCTCCTGTAATAGTTGGCGAACCCTAAAAAACACTGTAACGCCTTAAGGGAGGCAGGTTGGACCCATTCCGCCACAGCTTGAACCTTGGCAGGGTCCATGCGGAATTCATGAGGAGTGAGGATTTGCCCTAAAAATGGTATCTCCTGTACCCCAAAGACACATTTTTCAGTCTTAGCAAACAGATTATTCTCCCGAAGGACCTGGAGCACCTTCCTGACATGCTCCACGTGGGAGGACCAGTCCTTGGAAAACACCAGTATGTCATCAAGGTACACAACAAGAAAATTACCCAGGTACTCTCTCAGGATTTCATTAATAAAATTCTGGAAGACAGCAGGGGCATTACACAACCCAAAGGGCATGACCAGGTATTCGAAATGACCCTCGGGTGTGTTGAACGCAGTTTTCCACTCATCCCCCTCTTTGATGCGGATAAGGTTATATGCCCCCCGTAGATCGAACTTAGAAAACCATTGGGCTCCCTGAACCTGATTGAAAAGATCCGGAATCAAAGGAAGTGGGTACTGGTTCCTTACGGTGACCTTATTCAGGTTACGATAATCAATGCACGGCCTAAGACCACCATCCTTCTTCCCCACGAAGAAGAAGCCAGCACCTACAGGAGAAGTCGAGGGGCGAATGAAACCCTTGGCCAGGCATTCTTGGATATACACCCTCATCGCTTCACGTTCAGGACATGAAAGATTAAATATCCTACCCTTAGGAAGCTTGGCACCAGGCACCAAATCGATAGCGCAATCGTAATCTCTATGGGGGGGCAACACCTCGGAGGCCTCCTTAGAAAACACATCGGCGAAGTCCTGAACAAACTCAGGAAGCGTGTTCACCTCCTCCCGGGGAGAAATAGAGTTAACAGAAAGACATGACATAAGACATTCATTACCCCATTTGGTGAGATCCCCAGTATTCCAATCAAATGTGGGATTATGCAACTGCAACCAGGGAAGACCTAATACCAGATCAGACGATAATCCCTGCATCACCAGTACAGAGCACTGCTCCAAATGCATGGAGCCAACCAGGAGTTCAAAAACAGGAGTATGCTGAGTAAAATAACCATTAGCAAGGGGAGTGGAGTCGATTCCTACTACAGGGATAGGATAAGGTAAATCAATACAAGGCATCTTTAGAGACATAGCAAATTCCACAGACATGATATTAGCAGATGAGCCAGAATCCACGAAAGCACTGCCCGTGGCAGACCAGCCAGCAAACGAGACCTGAAAGGGAAGCAAAATTTTATTGCGTTTCACATTAACGGGAAATACCTGTGCGCCCAAGTGACCTCCCCGATGATCACTTAGGCGCGGAAGTTTTCCGGCTTCTTATTCTTGCGCCTGGGACAGGTGTTCAGTAGATGCTTGTCGTCCCCACAGTAGAAGCAGAGACCATTCATTCTGCGAAACTCCCTACGTTGTCGAGGGGACATGGAGGCCCCGAGTTGCATAGGTACCTCCGAGTCCTCCGTGGAGGGGCGAGGAGACGGGACCTCGGGGGGGATCGCAGAAAAGTCAGAGGGGAGCACACTGAAGCGTTCTAGCTGACGTTCCCTGAGACGTCGGTCAAGTCGTACTGCTAGGGCCATAACCTGGTCAAGGGAGTCAGGCGAGGGGTAGCTAACCAGCAGATCCTTCAGGGCGTCAGATAATCCTAACCTAAACTGGCACCTTAGGGCCGGATCGTTCCACTGAGAAGCTACGCACCACTTCCTAAAATCAGAACAGTATTCCTCCACCGGTCTCCTACCCTGACGTAAGGTCACCAGCTGACTCTCGGCTAAAGCAGTCCTGTCAGTCTCGTCGTAAATGAGTCCGAGGGCAGAGAAAAAACGATCAACAGACGAAAGTTCAGGGGCGTCAGGAGCCAAGGAGAAGGCCCACTCTTGGGGCCCTTCCTGGAGTCGGGATATGATGATACCCACCCGCTGGTTCTCGGAACCTGAGGAGTGGGGCTTTAGGCGGAAATACAGTCTGCAACTCTCCCGGAAGGAGAGAAACGTCTTACGGTCCCCTGAAAACCGGTCAGGTAGCTTGAGGTCGGGTTCTAGAGGTGAGGTGAGGGGTACTACTAAAGCAGCGTCACCCTGATTGACCCTTTGGGCCAGGGCCTGGACCTGTAGGGAGAGGCCCTGCATCTGCTGGGTCAG
Organism: Rhinoderma darwinii; assembly: GCF_050947455.1. Lineage (NCBI taxonomy): Eukaryota > Metazoa > Chordata > Amphibia > Anura > Rhinodermatidae > Rhinoderma > Rhinoderma darwinii. Next base: position 421,284,130 of record NC_134687.1, read on the forward strand.
GGTCTCAAGGGGGTCCATGATAGCGTCAACGTAGGAGAAATGGTAGACTAGGTAAGGGCTTGTAATTATGTAATGGCAGGAAGGAGGTGAAGGGAAAGTGAGCCCTAATCTACCCACCGCCCTGTCCCTGCCTACTTGCAACGACCCGCCCTAGGCGACGAGGTACAACTGGGCGACGGTCCCTACGCTGGCTAAGTGCACAGGAAGACAAACAGGGAACACGCAAGGGAAGGGGCAGTAGCCACGGAACGCCACGAGGACTTAGGCTTAGGTGGACTTAGGCTCTAACATTTATTTAGGGATAATTGGGCAAGTATACAGTTTTCTATATTTGCTTACTTTAGTTTATGAGTATCAATTATGTGTACGTTATCCAACTTCTGATATAACTGTGATGCTTAAAAGCTATACCTTTGAAAGGCAATTATTATTATTATTTTTTTTAATAAAAAGGTGTATTGGTGTGTTTGGTGCAACTTTACAAATACTTTTTATTAAAAATTTGCTTTAATTTTTAAAAAGTAGTTGTAAAGTTGCACCAAACACACTGATACAACTTTTTATTGAAAAAAACAAAATTGCCTTTCAAAGGTTTACATAGCCTTTAAGTTTACTATTTTTGTAATTGTCCTCTCCTCCACCTGGTATTTAATCTTCTAGTTGGTTTAAAGCATCTCTGGGCAAGAAATGTTAGGGTAGATAGAGTGCATATAAGGCATGCTGGTCAGGAAAGATTTAGTGGAATGGATTATTGTTGTACCTTTTGGATATACATTCTACACATGGATGCATTATTTCATGAGTGTGTGATGTCAATGTACAATGCATTTATGTCACACAGCATGGTGGATTGCAGTTTGGATGGTTTGGGAGGTATGGAAATCTTTGTTTGTGTGATCATGTAGAAGACATTGTCTAAAGTAGCTCTGTTTTACCACAGGGCAGTTTTGGTGCAAATAATGATTTATTTATTTTTATTTATTTTAAAACCGAAGAAAAGACTTAAACTGCATTACAACTGTACTATGTGAACAGGGCCTTTAAGTTGAATCCCAAATTGATTTTAAATACGGGTAAGGTATCTCTATATGTTGTAGCATATAACTGCATAGTTATGTCAGAGTATGCGTTCCTTATTGCTTGTGTTCTTGTATATTATAACTTGCTTATCTGTGTCTATGTTGCAGTGTCTCTAAATTTGCTTCTCATATCTATATGTTTGTTTAAAAAAAATAAGCTGTCTCTGTATGTAATTGTTAAGTTACCTAGCTCAGTGTTTCTAAGCCAAGTACCCCCTACCCAAGTAACTTACATCAAAGTACCCCTAGGGCTATGATCATGCACAGTGCTGCCCCTATTAAAAGCAAAGCATAAGTGCGTAAGTGCTCGGCAAGTACCCTCTAGAGACATGACATGGCATGTACCACCTGGGGTACACGTACCACAGGTTGAGAACCTAGGACCTTAATGACTTCAGTATTTGTAGTACTAAAGTTGTTTTCTTAGGTTTTGTTCAGCTATGATTCTGCCCATTTGTCTTGTCTGTCTCAATGCATATTTATAGTGGCAAAAACAGGAATTTAGTCATGTTTCATCCCTAGTAGGCAATGGTGGCGGAGGCCTGCAGATAAAGCATTTGCTCACTATGTCTTCCATTGCTTTTAACTCTATTTCTTGTTAATTAATGGTTAATCCATAATTTAATATCTATAATTTATATGGATGACTAACAGCACAGCACTCTTTTACTACTATTATTTACATTGGGTCTAGAAGTCTGTTGGAATAGTTTGTTGGCTATACTAGAGCGGGGTTTATAAATGATGTGCCTTTTATCAAAAACAGGACATATAAATCTTGTTTTTGCCCTGTAAAATGTCTTAATGCTCCATACCTCATTGTTTACAAGAAAGTACCACTTTTCCTATATAAAAGAAAAAAAACTATTTACAAGCATGTCCCAGTTTGTGGATGCTATTCACAGCAGTACATTTCTGGTAATCCTATATGAACATGGTATAATACCTACTGTAGTAATGGTCAAATAAACTAGTTTACTTTAATAGATGTTTTGTAATTTTTTTTCATTCTAGAAGACTACATAATGGTCTTGGCCTTAAAGAGATTATCCTACTACAATAACTTGTGTTTGATCGATGGGGGTCCCACCGCTCGGGGGTCCCAAGTACAGAGCGGCTGTAGTGTATGCGCGATGACGCTCCATTCTCTCTCTATGGGACAGCTTGAAATAGCCGAGCGCTATACTCGGCTGTCTCCAGCAGTCCCATAGAGAATAAATGGAGTGGCAGCATGCACGCTCGACTGCCGCTTTGTTCATTCGAGGGAATTAGTACCTCCGTTCTCTTAATTGGTGGGTGTCCCAGCACTGGGACCCCCAGCTATCAAACACTTATCACCTATCCTGTGGATAGGTAATATGTTATTGGGGTGGGATAACCGCTTTTAAAGGCTATGTACACCATTGACAAGGATAAGATGATTTTTTTTTTTACATACGTTCGTGGAGTAAAAAATATTGCACTCTGTTTTAGGCTGCACATTGCTTCAAGCTGTAATCTTCAAGCTCCTAGTTTCAGATTTTTCTCACGTGAGCGTGTTGCTGCCAATAATACTGTACATGCTGGATGTGAGTTCTGTGTGTCCAGGATACTGATGCCTCCATCAGCTTTCATGTATCAGCAAAGCTTCATCCCTATACTGCTTACCCTTTCTGCAGACACTACCATTCTTTGCTGTGTACCTCCTCCGCCCCTCCCTGCTGGTATCTCCTTCTGAACTTAGGCCTCCTGCACACGACCGTATTTTTTCCCACCCGTAAATACTGGCGTAAATACGGGTCCGGTGTCACACGTATTCGACCCGTTTTGCACCAGTATTTACGGGCCCGTGCCTGTAAATACGGGCCCAGTGTCACCCGTATTCCACCCGTATTTACGGCCACATTTTTGGCTGCAAAATTACACTGCACTAATCGGCAGCCCTTCTCTCTATCAGTGCAGGATAGAGAGAAGGGACAGCCCTTTCTGTAATAAAAGTTAAAGAAATTCATACTTACCCGGCCGTTGTCTTGGTGACGCGTCCCTCTCTTCACATCCAGCCCAACATCCCTGGATGACGCGGCAGTCCATGTGACCGCTGTAGCCCGTGATTGGCCTGTGATTGGCTGCAGCGGTCACATGGGCTGAAACATCATCCAGGGAAGTCGGGCCGGATGTCGAGAGGGACGCGTCACCAAGGCAACGGCCGGGAGACCGGACTGGAGGAAGCAGGAAGTTCTCGGTAAGTATGAACGTCTTTTTTTTTTTTTACAGGTTGCTCTATATTCTGATCGGAATTCACTGTCCAGGGTGCTGAAAGAGTTACTGCCGATCAGTTAACTCTTTCAGCACTCTGGACAGTGACTATTTACCGACGTCGCCTAGCAATGCTCCCGTAATGACGGGTGCACACACGTAGCCACCCGTAGACTTCTATGGGCTGCCCGTGCCGTTATTACGGCCTGAAATAGGACATGTTCTATCTTTTTCAACGGCACGGGCACCTTCCCGTAAGAAAACGGGAAGGTACCCGTGGCCAATAGAAGTCTATGAGCCCGTTATTACGGGTCGTAATTATGACCCGTAATAACGGGTGTTTTTACGGTCGTGTGCATGAGGCCTTAGGCCTCATGCACACGACCGTGCTCGTAATTACGACTCGTAATTACGAGCACGGCAGGGCACGGCCGGCCACGGGCAGCCGGCCGCTTTTGCGAGCCGTGCTCCCATTATAAAGCATAGCAGCACGGCCCGTAAAATGAAAAAATAGAACATGTTCTATTTTTTTAATGGCACGGGCACCTTCCCGTGAGAAAACGGGAAGGTACCCGTGACTAACAGAAGTCTATGGGCCCGTTATTGCGGGTCATAATTACGACCCGCAATAATGGGTGTTTTTACGGTCGTGTGCATGAGGCCTTAGACTGTGCATCTATGAGGGTTTGGACGAGGATAGCAGACTCTCAGAAAAAGCAAAAGGACATATCAACCCTGAGCCAACAGCAGCTAAGAGCTGTGTGTTGTCAGCAACTATGTCAGAAGCAGCACTACAGAAAGCTATGTAAAGGAGTTGCACAAACTCTACTGTGGCAAAATGGTAGGGCATTGCTAATGAAGACTATTTAGAAAGCTGCTTAACCCTTCATGACCAAGGATCATTGATGCACCTGTGTCTAGGTCACATTTTCCATTTCTGATATGCACCTCTTTAAACGAGAATATCTTTGCAACCGCTTTGCATATCATAATTATTTTTACTTAGTTTTTTTTACAAGACGTATGAGGCTTTCATTTTCTATATTAGTTTAATTAATTCAATGGTTCTTTTATTTTTTATTATGCGCAAACTAACAACTAAAAATGTTAAATAGCACTTCCCTTTATATATATGTGGCGCTATCTACTTTGGGGGGCTGTGTGGCACTATACAGGGGGAGGGCTGTGTGGCACTATACAGAGGGGAAGGGCTGTGTGGCACTATCTACTAGAGGGGGCCCCATCTAACCATTTTTTTTTTTTTTTAAACTTGTTTTTATTGAAAAGTGAGTTTGTTTTATCACATTATGAAGAATAAAAAAAACAAAATGCAAAGGACAACAGTGTCCCTATCAATACACCTAAGCACTCGCAGGTGCTGAACAAATCTCAACAGTATTGCCATCCTGTTTACTTCACTTACCCAAAAAAAGGCATAATAAATTTTTTTTACAGATAGTACATCCATTCGCTTCACATTTTCACAACTGTATAAAATTCACACAATATGTTTATATGTGAGAGGTCCGGGAGATCCACTACATTATCCGTCTCATCCCTACCTGCCTATCTTCTCCTCCCCCCCCTCCTTGCATCCACTGCCGTCTCTATTTCCCTCGGAGTGTATGTTGTCTCAGTGCTGTTGCACCATATGTCCCATATTTTGTGGAAGTTGTCCGGCCGATCTCTATGTTTAAAAATGATACGTTCATATGATATAGTGGAATTAACCATCTGCTTCCATACTGTAACCTTAGGAGGTCGACGATCCATCCATCTCATAGAAATGCCTTTGCGGGCCAAGAAAAGGGTCTCTTGTAGAAATATTTTGGTATGACGGGACCATATGTCTTCCTCCAGTATTCCAAATAGACACAACTCTGGAGTCCCTACAACAGGAAATGGTAACATTAAGTTGAGGAAACCGATGATCTCTGACCAGTAAGAGCGGAGGTGTGGGCACATCCATACCATGTGCCAGAAGTCAGCTGGGGCATGTGAACATTTCGGACAAGCCGGTTCTGATATGTATTTCATTTGAAATAGGCGCTGAGGCGTCAGATACGCCTGATGAATATAGTACAGCTGGATGAGCTTATTATTAGCAGCGGGTGACACATGTAAGTGTGATTGTAGTAGGTCTTCAATGGAATCCTCCGTCAAAGAAGGGATTAGTTGAGACCACCTGGAAATAATCGGAAGTGGGTTCGCATTAGCCTTCTGTTCAATCAAGTGAGCGTAAATAGTAGAGATCAGACCTCTGGGGCCCTGTGATCGGACCACCCCGATGAGTGGGTAGGAGGAGATGGGTTGACGCTGTCTCGGAAACTGCTCAGCAAGGAGGTGACGCATCTGCAGATATCTGAAGAAATGCTGTCGAGGAAGCCGAAATTTTTCTTGCATTTGTTCGAAGGACAGAAGGATATTATTTTCATACACGTCTCCAAGCACTGTGACACCCACATCAATCCAGTATGCGGCATCTGGGAACTTTACCAAGGATTCCAACACCGTGTTATGCCACAGAGGAGTTTCTGCGGGGATGTCTGAAGAACTCGATATAGTCATAGCCACTTTCCAGACTTCCCTTGCCACTCGACAGACAGGCAGTAAAGAGGATCTTGGCACGTCCTGATGAAACAACACCGGCCACAATGACTTATGTGCAGAATAGTCCAGTAACATACCCTCAAGGCCCGGGGGCCGTTTGGATTGCGTCCAGGTGCTTAGGTATTTGAGTTGGCCGGCCAGATAGTATAAATAAATGTCCGGGAGAGCAATACCAGCCATCTCCTTTGGTAGCTTCTGTAAGGCCAGTTTTGACCTAGACCTTCCCCATATAAAGGAAATGATGAGGGACTCCAGTTTCCGGAAGAAGGACTTTGGTATGGGAGTGAATATATGTTGTAAAATATAAAGACTCTTAGGAAGTATCACCATTTTAATCAGATTAATTCGTCCCATGACCGACAATGGGAGGGCCGCCCATATCTTAAACTTTTCTCTGGCAATGGATAATAGAGGATACACATTGAGTTGTAGGGAGATTGCCGCCTTTCTGGTAATGAGTATACCCAGGTATTTAAATTGGTCAACTACAGCAAGTCCTTCTCTCGTGGAGCCCGCCGACTGTGTTTCCCCAGGCTGTAAAAACAAGATGGTCGATTTGGACCAGTTAATGCGCAGTCCAGAGTAATCTCCAAAGGTGTTTATAAGGTGCATCATTCTCGGGAGGGAAGACTGTATCTGCGAAACAAATAACATAATATCATCTGCGTACAGTGCAATACGGTCCTCACCCGTCTTGTGTGGGACCCCTTTTACTTCCGGATCTGATCTGATGAGTATTGCCAATGGTTCCATTGCCAGTGCAAAGAGTAGGGGTGACAGGGGGCAGCCCTGCCTAGTTCCCCTACCTAGGTCAAAGGAGGTAGATGTGAGGCCATTCAGCGCTATATTAGCCCTGGGATGCTTGTAAATTATCTGTATCCATGACACAAATGCAGGGCCGAATCCAAAACTAGACAGAACACTAGCTAAGTAGGTCCATTCCACAGAGTCGAAAGCCTTAGCCGCATCCAAGGAGGCCAGGGCCCAGTTGTTTTTGTTACGCTCGCCTATCTGCGCCACCGTCTGGACTCTCCTCAGATTATCAGACGTACTCCTCCCAGGGATGAACCCCGATTGATCCGGGTGAATAATGTCAGAGATGACGGAATTTAGTCTAAGAGCCAGTACTTTAGTCAGCAGTTTGTAATCTGTGTTGAGTAAAGAGATGGGCCTGTAAGATCCGCAATCCATTGGTGTTTTATCCGGCTTCAGAAGTACAATTATAGTCGCATCATACATTGAGGCCGGCAGAGTTCCTTTTCCAAAGGAGGCATTCAATATTTCCAGTAGTTGTGGTAGGAGTTGCTCCTGATATTTAGTGTATACCTCCAGGGGAAGTCCATCAGGGCCCGATGCCTTGCCCTTTGCCATGGTGGTCAATGCTTCCGATAGTTCAGGTAGCGTGATAGGGGCTTCCATAAACTCCCTCTGTGACTCCGTTAGTTGTGGAATCTCCATGTCCAGTAGGTAATCCCTGATGTTCTGTGGAGACACCTGTATTTTAGATTCGTAGAGTTCTTTGTAGAATTCAGTGAAGCGAGACATAATCCGCTCATTGTCGTGTACCACTACCCCTGCCGCGGAGTGAACACGCAATATTGCTGGCGAGGACGAATTACTATGAATCATGTGTGCCAGCAAGCTGCTGGATTGATTACCCAGTTCAAAGTATTTCTGGTTGGAGAAGAATATGCGACGCTTCGTTTTTTCCTGCAGGAGATGAACATATTCCCTGCCTCTCTGTAGCCACGTCTGTTGGTTCAATGGAGTGGGATCTTCTATGAATGCGGCCTCTAAAGTTGTACATTCAGCTGCCAGCAGTTGTTCCACCTCAGAGGCCTGCCTTTTGTGGTAGGAGATCGAGGACTGCAAACACCCACGCAGGTATGCCTTCAATGCGTCCCATAAGGCTGAGTGGTTGTCAAAGGGAAGGTTTTCTGCAAAGAACACTGTCAATTGATCCGGGATGCGGTCCTGATCCCCAAATACTTTAAGCCAGAATGGGTGAACTTTCCTAGGCCCTCTATATAGGTGATGGGGTCGTAAATTGAGCTTTACTATTATAGGAGAGTGATCTGACAGTGCTCTGGGTAAGTGAGAGATACTTTCCAACATGCCGTAAGCTCTGGCGTTACTACACACATAATCAATCCTGGATAGTGAGTTTCTCCCAGGTGTGAAGCATGTGTATTCGCGACCATTGGGATGGCGCTGTCTCAACATATCTATCCAACCCATCTCCCCCAAAAAGCCCGCCAGCGGAGTAGACCCGGGCAGATGCCCAGGGACCGGACCTGGATAAAACTTGTCTGTGGAAGGATCTATAAGAAGGTTGAAGTCTCCCATACATATCACCCCAGCTGCTGGAAATTGGGATGCAAATTTGGCCGCCTCATATAACACAGTCATGGAGGCCGGAGGAGGAAGATAAAGCCCAATCAGTACGAACTGCTGACCTTCAATCCATGCATGCACGAAAATTGACCTGCCCTCCTTGTCTGTCTGCAGTGCACCCGGTTCCCATCTGAGCGATCTATGTATCAAAATGGAAACCCCTCTAGAATATGTACTGTGCGTAGAATGGGCCGACCACTGAATCCATGTTCTATTTAAGCAGCTGACAGTAGATTGTATAAGATGTGTTTCTTGAAGGCATATTATCTGTGGACCTTGCTGCCGGATAAATGAAAAAGTCAGGTTCCTCTTATGGGAGTCTCCCAGACCCCTCACATTCACAGAAAGAATAGATAATGTCATAATACTTCAATTGCTAAGAATATACCAGTAAGAGAACAATGATAAATGCTTTCAGTTGAGATATGCAGTAAAACAGTCAGGTTATCAGCAATAACAAATATAGAACAACCAATGCTATGCACTGATTGCTACGCTTTTTTATTATCACAAAAGTGATAATTGAGGCAAAACGGGGGATCACCTATATATCAGATGACTAATACAGGTGAGCAGGAACAAAGAAAAAAGGAAGAAAGCACAATTGAGGTAAAAGGAACCGGCGTTGTGATTCCCAATTTCGCGGGTAATTGTCCGCTAACTACAAACATTACATATTGTTTTTCTTAGAAAAGATAAGCCAGTTTCCACCCGCCCATTATGCAAATTATCAACTTAACTTGAGAGGTCATGTATACAGAGAGTAATACCCTTTATAGTCATCTGCTTTACGGCGCCCATTACATCAATATAATAATAAACAACGGTATTACTACATGTTTCGCAATTCTTCTCTCAGAACTTTGCATATAAGAAATTACGAGAATAATATAAGGCAGAACTTGCATGAGAACATCGTTCCAGGATAAGATAGATTAATACTCATCTGGACATCCAAAACGAGATCCCGTACAGGAAGGCAGGTGTAACAAGTGTTCACAGTGAACAGTTCCATATGTTGTTGCAGTCTCCAGTTCTATCTTCGAGGAGAGCGTCCCAGTGAAGACAGCCATTCATCCGCCTCCAACGGTGTGTTGAAGAAAACCGTCTTGTCTTGGTGTATAACCCGCAATCGCGCTGGAAACGCCATTGAATAAAGAATTTGATGATCTCGCAACCGTTTCTTGACTGGTACAAATGAAGCCCTCGTTTTCTGTAATGCCGCAGAAAAATCCGGAAAGAGCAGGATAGTGGTATTCTGGAATCGGATTTCTCCATGCGTACGGGCAGCTTGCAGGATAGCGTCCCGGTCCCGACTGCTGAGGAAGCGTGCTAGCAGAGGTCTCGGTGGGGCGCCCGGCGGCGGTGGTCTGCCAGGTACACGATGCGCCCTTTCAATGGTATAAGATGACGATAATACAGCATTTGGTAGAATTTCTTTAAACCAGGCTTCAATAAAGGAGCTGGGGTCTCTGCCTTCACAGCGCTCAGGGAGCCCAAGGATCCGTATATTATTGCGTCTCAGGCGATTTTCCAGGTCGTCTGCTCGCTGTAGCCATTGAGTAGCCACTCTATCCAGCTGTGCCAGCTTTCCTGTCTGTGGCGCCACTTTATCTTCTAGCCCAGAAATGCGGTCCTCCGTCTCCCTCACCCGGTCCCTTAAGTTCTGCAGGTCCTGTCTGAGGAGTCCCACATCCGACTTTACTTCAGCAATCTTTCCTGTCAGGGAAGAGGTGGAGAGCTGTATAGCGTCCAGGAGCTTGGCTGATACCTGCGCCAGCGTTAGTTCCGGCTCAGGAGCAGGCTGAGCCTCTGGCTGTGTGTTCTCTGGTGGAGGAGGCGGCAAGGAGGAAGAGGCGTCGGCGCCATCTTGAGGAACAGCGCGGGCAAACTCCTTCAACTTCTCTGCAGCCATGGAATGCCGTGTACGGTTCATGTTACCCTCTTTATGTCGGCGAGGTCGTCTTCTGGCTCTGTGAGGAATTGTAGCGGTATGTCAGCAGGATAAATGTAGGGAAATCGGGGCCGAAAGCGGAGCTCCTAAATCATGCGACCGGTCCCGTCGGCAGTTGGCCACGCCCCCCCATCTAACCATTTTTAACGGACGTTTGCCATCCATTTTTCATGGCCGTTAAAGAAACCGGATGAATTTAATTCATCAGGGTTTTTTAGTCCCAAACCCCTAAAAACACCACAGTGCCCCTGTAGATCAGGGGTCTTAAACATGCGGCCCCTGAGGCTGTCATCTGTGGCCCGCGGGGGCACCGTAGCTCCCTCGGGAGAGGATAGAGCAGGCCGAAAGAGGAGTACGCCGGCGCTCCTTCATGACGTCTCAGAGAAGAGCTTATACTTGTGCTCTGCTCCGGGACTCTTGCTCTGAGTAAGCCCCTGACATCACTGTCCATATATGGACAGTGATGTGAGGAGCAGAGCTGGAGTCCCACTCAGATTGCTAGAAGCGGCTGTGCTCCGGGACTCCGACTGGGAAAGCCCCTGACATTACTGTCTATATGTGGACAGTGATGTCAGGAGCAGAGCTGGAGTCCCAGGAAGAGCGGTAATGACATCACTGTCCATATATGGACAGTGATGTCAGGGACTTCCCCAGAGTTCTCGGAGCAGAGCCTATACTAGCCTATTCTGCTCTGGGACTCCGGCTCTGGGGTTGCCCCTGACATCACATTCCGGTCCAGGAGGATCCCCTGATATCAATGTCGATGGCATTGGCAACACTCTCGATGGGGATTCCACTCCTAGAGGGAGCCCCAATGGAGCTATCTAAAGGGAGATGTGTGTGGCACTATCTATAGGGGAGGTGGCACTATCTATAGGGGGTGTGGGTGTGTGTGTGGGTGTCACTATCTACAGAAGGCACTGTGGCATTATCTACAGAGGGCACTGTGGCATTATCTAAAAAGGTGCTGCCCAATCTGCTGTAGATAGTGCCTCAATGCCCCTGCAGACAGTTCCACACACTGCCTATAGATATCGACACACACAACCCTGTAGATATTGCCACTAGGGACTCCGTTTAGGAGGGGAATCCCCGGCCAGAGCATTGCCGACGCTCTGGCTGGGGATTCTCGCATTACAAAGCCGCTAACGTCACTGTCCATATATGGACAGTGATGTCAGGAGCTCTCTCTAGGAGCAGAATCCCGGGCTTCGCATTACAAAATGCTAACATTAGGGGGGAGGCTTTGACACATCCCTAATGGACAGAAAAACATTTGATCACTGATATCAGATCAAGTTTTACTCTACAGATAGATTAAATCAAGTAAGCAAGTATCTTCCATCCCTTACACTGTTCAAAGAGAGGGTTTTTTCACCATAACTGCATAACCCCTAACTTTCAAATATTGCAAAGAGGGACAACCGATGCGGCGCGTGTAGCTCCAAATTTTTCCCATTTTAAGCCACGCGTCTAATCCCACCCTATCCTCGCCCATACAAACCCGGTTCAGCCCACACAGTATCATGTTCTCATAGTGCCTCCCACACGGTATAATGCCCCAATAGAACAACCACACAGTATAATGCTCTCATAGCTGCCTCATACAGTATAATGACCCATAGCTGCCCCCTTACAGTATAATGCCGCCTTAGCTGCCCCCTTACAGTATAATGCCCCCTTAACTGCCCCAATGCCAGTGCCCACGTAGATAGTACCACAGTGCCCATGTAGATAGCGCCACAGTGTCCCCTATAGATAGTGCCCCTTTATAGTGCCACACCCCACTTGAAAATAGCATTCCCCCTGTAGATAGCGCCATTGGTACTCCCCTCTAGGAGCGGAATCCCAAGCCAGAGCATATGGACAGTGACGTCAAGGGCTTCCCTGGGCTCAACGCTTAAAGGGAACCTGTCACCAGCATTTCACCTATTAAACCGACTATACCTGGTGGTAGTGGGTGAAAAATCATTTCTATATAACCTATAATTATCTTCTTAGTCGGCTCTGTAACTTTAGTATTTAGCTTTTTAGTGTTCCCACACCGTATGCTAATGAGCAGAAAAGAGTCAAATCTTCATTTGAAAAGAGTCAGATCTTCATTTGGAAACAGTCATATCTTCATTCCTCAAGTCTTTCCAAGTTTACTTCGCCTCCTTACTTTTGATTGACAGCTCCTCGCCTTCCCCCAGCACACAACATCCCGCGCTTGTGCATTGATGTCCTCCTCTGGTGTGTGCGCACAAAGGGGCACCGCATAATTACGATAAAAGGCGCAAAACGTTATTTACAGTCGGAAGAGGAGTTTAGGAGAGGGGATAACGGCAATGAACTTTTTATAGCAGCGGCCAGTGAGGGAGAAGTAAAGTTCAATAGGTGACATGCTGGTGACAGGTTCCCTTTAAAGTAGCACTGTGCCCTGGGAGGCCTCGACGAGCAGAGGAGCTCCGTCAGCTCCTCCGCTCTGTACTAATGCTGAAGCAGGGAGTGGACAGTTCCCTGCTTCAGCATAGGGTTCATCTGCGTCCTAAGGACGCAGACACAGTTGACACCGGGACATAACCCTGGCCGCCGGGGACAGCGAGACACTGCCCGGAATACGGGACTGTCCCGCTGAATCCAGGATGGTTGGGAGGTATGTAACTGGCTGCTGGGAGTGGAAGAATCCATAAGAATTTGCTTATTCAATGGCAGCTACTTCCTGTCCCAGAAACTATAGGGAGGGAATGTCTGGATCACAAATGGTTGAGTTTACAGAAGAAAGACTGCACACAGGTTAGGGCTAAATGGAAACTGGAAATCACTGTAAAATTGCGCTATTAATGCAACTTCACTTAAAGTTACTCAATTATTAGTAAAAAATCACATGCGACCTTACAATTATCACTAAAGTTACAAAAGTTTGGACTTTTTTTCTCCTATTGGGAATAATCAAAATTTATTATTTTGACCGTGATTTTCCAGCCCAATCTTAAAAATGTATAGTAAACATTCTTTATATAAATATATTTTTATATATCACATGACAAATTAAATGATATTCACCATGTCTCATGAATTTAAAATTTTTGTCACCCTGGGATGTGCCTTCTCCTTTGCTCATTATAGCCTGCCAACAGGAGTAGGGATGGAAATTGAAAACTTACAAAAAAAAGGTTGTACTTTTCAAACCCTTTCAGCAGTTACTCAAAATAAATTAACCCCTTAATGACCAAGCTATTTTTTATGTTTTTCCATTCAAAGAGCTATAACTTTTTTATTATTGTGTCAACATTGCTGTATAAGGTCTTGTTTTTTGTGGGGACAACTTGTATTTTTAAATAGCCCCATTTTGGGGTACATATAATTTATTGATTTAAAGAGGCTCTGTCACCAGATTTTGCAACCCCTATCTGCTATTGCAGCAGCTAGGCTCTGCAATGTAGATTACAGTAACGTTTTTATTTTTAAAAAACGAGCATTTTTGGCCAAGATATGACCATTTTTGTATTTATGCAAATGAGGCTTGCAAAAGTACAACTGGGAGTGTTGAAAAGTAAAAGTACAACTGGGCGTGTATTATGTGCGTACATCGGGGCGTTTTTACTTCTTTTACTAGCTGGGCGTTCTGACGAGAAGTATCATCCACTTCTCTTCAGAACGCTCAGCTTCTGGCAGATCACGCTGTGACGTCACTTCCCCAGGTCCTGCATCGTGTCAGACGAGCGAGGACACATCAGCACCAGAGGCTACAGATGATTCTGCAGCAGCATCGGCGTTTGCAGGTAAGTCGATGTAGCTACTTACCTGCAAACGCCGATGCTGCTGCAGAATCAACTGTAGCCTCTGGTGCCGATGTGTCCTCGCTCGTCTGACATGATGCAGGACCTGGGGAAGTGACGTCACAGCGTGATCTGCCAGAAGCTGGGCGTTCTGAAGAGAAGTGGATGATACTTCTCGTCAGAACGCCCAGCTAGTAAAAAGTAAAAACGCCCGATGTACGCACATAATACACGCCCAGTTGTACTTTTACTTTTCAACACGCCCAGTTGTACTTTTGCAAGCCTCATTTGCATAAATACAAAAATGGTCATATCTTGGCCAAAAATGCTCGTTTTTTAAAAATAAAAACGTTACTGTAATCTACATTGCAGCGCCGATCTGCTGCAATAGCAGATAGGGGTTGCAAAATCTGGCGACAGAGCCTCTTTAACTTTTATTAACTTTTTGGGGGGGGGGGGGGAATAGAAAAAAAACTGACATTTCGCCACTCTTTTTTTGCATCCTAAATTTACTCCGTTTACTGAGTGGCATAAATAACACAATAACTTTATTCAGCAGGTTGTTACAATTGCGACGATACCAAATTTATATAGTTTTCTTATGTTTTACTACTTTTATACAGTAAAAACATTTTTATTTTTTTTAATTATTTGTTTTCGTGTCTCCATATTTGAAGAGCGATAAGTTTTTTATTTTTTGGTTGATGCAGTTGTATGAGGGCTTTTTTTTGTGCGGGTTGACTTGTAGTTTTTATTGGTTTCATTTTCGAGTACATGCGACTTTTTGATCACTTTTTATCCCATTTTTTTAAGGCAGGATGCACAGAAAACAGCAATTCTTACATTTTTTTTTATTTTATTTGAACTTTATTTTTTCTTATAATCAAGCATTTTGTAAGGGGAAAAAGTGGGTTTTTCATTTTTTTTACTTTGGATTTTTATTTATTTATTATAAACTTTTATTAAACTTTTTTTTAACTTTTTTATTAGTCCCACTAGGAGACTTCACTATGCGATCACCTGATCGCTTTTATAATACATTGCAATACTTCTGTGTAAAACGGACAGGCATCTGCTAAGCCATGCCTCTGGCATGACCTAGCAGGCATTAACTAGTGGCAGACCTGGGGGCATTTACTAGGCCCCCGGCTGCCATAGAACACACCGGAACCCTGCGATCATATAGCAGGGTGCTGGTGGGGTGAGAGAGGGAGCCGCCTCTCTCCAAAAGCACTCAGATGCGGCACTCGCTATTGAGCGCCGCATCTGTGGCGTTAAACGAGCGAGATCAATATAGATATTGATCTCGCCCGTTTGAGCAGTTCTGCTCCAAGCCCTCAGCTACCTCAGGTAGCGGAGAGCAGGGAGATTTAACTGCTCCCAGTGGTGATTATTTATTCCGATGCAGCGCCATAAAAAGGGTACTGCATCGGAATAAATCCCGTTAGTGGCCGCCGTAAAAACACTGATGGGTGGTCACTAACGGGTTAAATACCTTTACCCATTCTGGTACTAAAGCTGCATTTACATGTCACAATTTCTCAAACCACCACCAATCGATCAGTAGTTGGAAAAATTCCTATGAGCTTTGGCTGGACTCCCGCTCCCGCTGCAATGTCTGGGATCGGAGAAACCTCCAATTCCGGCGGTCTAACTCTTTAACCCCTTAAGGACGCAGCCTAGTTTTGGCCTTAAGGCTCAGAGCCCATTTTTCAAATCTGACATATTTCACTTTATGTGGTAATAACATCGGAATGCTTAAACCTATCCAAGCGATTCTGAGATTGTTTTCTCGTGACACATTGGGCTTCATGTTCGTGGTAAAATTTGGTCGATATATTCAGTGTTTATTGGTGCAAAATGTAGAGAAAATTTTGAAAAATAGCATTTTTCAGAATTTAAATGCAACTGCTTGTAAAACAGACGGTTATACTACCCAAAATAGTTACTAGTTCACATTTCCCATATGTCTACTTTAGACTGGCATCGTTTTTTGAACATTCTTTTATTTTTCTTGGACGTTACAAGGCTTAGAACATAAACAGCAATTTCTCATATTTTTAAGAAAATTTCAAAAGCCTTTTTTTTAAGGTACCTCTTCAGTTCTGAAGTGGCTTTGAGGGGCCTATGTATTAGAAACCCTGATAAAACACCCCATTTTAAAAACTACCCCTCAAAGTATTCAAAACAGCATTTAGAAAGTTTTTTAAACCTTCAGGCATTTTATAAGAATTAAAGCAAAGTGGTGGTGAAATTAGCAAATTTCATTTTTCTTGCTGAATTTCAATTTTATTCATATTTTTTTTCTGTAACACAGAAGGTTTTACCAGAGAAATACTACTAAATATGTATTGTCCAGATTCTGCAGTTTTTAGAAATGTCCCACATGTGGCTCTACTGCGCTCGTGGAATAAAACACAAGCCCTAGAAGCAAGGAAGCACCTAGTGCATTTCGAGGCCTCTTTTTTATTAGAATATATTTTAGGCAGCATGCTAGGTTTGAAGAGGTGTTGAGGTGCCAAAACAGTAGGAATCCCCGAATAGTGACCCCATTTTGGAAACTACACCCCTCAAGGAATTCATTTATGGTTGTTGTTACCATTTTGACCGCACAGTTTTTTCACAGCACCTATTTGAATTGGGCTGTGAAATGAAAAAAATGTCATTTTTTCCAATAAAATGTCATTTGTGATCAAAATTTCTTATTTTCACAGGGAACAAAATACCCCATTTTGTTGCCCAATTTATCCTTAGTGCGGAAATATCCCATTTGTGGTGATAAACTGCCGTTTGGGCCCATGGGATGGCTCAGAAGGAAAGGAGCGCTATGTGTTTGTTGGAGTCCAGGTTTTGCTGGATTGGTTTTCGGGTGCCATGTCGCATTTGCAGAGCCCCAGAGGTATGAAAGCAAAAGAAACCAACCACAAATTACCCAATTTTGGAAACTACACCCCTCAAGGAATTCATTTATGGGTGTTGTGACCATTTTGACCCCATAGTTTTTTCACAGCACCTATTTGAATTGGGCTGTGAAATGAAAAAAAAAATTTTTTTTTCCAATAAGATGTCATTTTTTATCAAAATTTCGTATTTTCACAGGGAACAAAATACCCCATTTTGTTGCCCAATTTCTTCTGAGTGCAGCAATACCCCATTTGTGGCGATAAACTGCCGTTTGGGCCCATGGGAGGACTCAGAAGGGAAGGAGTGCTGTGTGTTCCTTGGAGTACAGATTTTGCTGGTTTGGTTTGCGGGTGCCGTGTCGCATTTGCAGAGCCCCAGAGGTATCAAAGCAATGGAAACCCACCAGAAGTGACCCCATTTTGGAAACTACACCCCTCAAGGAATTCATTTATGGGTAATTTGACCATTTAGACCCCATAGTTTCTTCACAGAACTTATTTGAATTGGGCTGGGAATTAAAAAAAAAAATATTTTTTTCAAATAATATGTAGTTTTGGCTGAAAATTTCTTATTTTCACAAGAAACAAAATACCCCATTCTGTTGCGCAATTTGTTCTGAGTGCCGTAATACCCCATTTGTGGTGATAAACTGCCGTTTGGGCCCATGGGAGGGCTCAGAAGGAAAGGACCACCATTTGCCCTACTGGGGATTTTCTAGTGCGAAGTCATGTATGCAGAAGCCCCTGAGGTACAAGTACAGTTGAAACCCGCAAGAAGTGACCCCGTTTTAAAAACTACACCCTTAAGGAATTCATCTAGAGGTGTAGTGATCATTTTGACCGGAGACCTACACCCCATAAACTGTAATGTGGGTTCTCACGGGTATGGCAATACCCTACATGTGGCTGTCATCAGCTGCCTGGGCACACAGCAGGGCTGTGGGAAAGACGAGGGGGGATAAACTGTGCGGAGTGCATCAGGGTAAGTAAAATTGGGGTAAATTATAAACCAAGGGATGTATGATAAATTTTAAAACACTTTCATACAGAGCTCTGGTTATTCGGGACACGTGTCACATTGATATATTGTGTCATCCCTTATCTCCCTCTTATAGCAGACTTTGCACCTCTTTTGACTTTTTCCCTTCTTGCCAGTTTGGGGAACTTCTCCTGGAAAGTGTTGCCGCCCTGGTACGATGCGTGTGGCGCCGCTTCTAGAAGTACTGGGTGCCCCCCCCCTTCTTGGTCCCTAAAGATTAGGTTCTTGATAATCACCTCTTGAAATTCCAGGAAAGTTCCCCTCTGGCCTGCACATCGATGTAGCACGTACGCATTGTACAATGCCATCTGTATGATGTGCACAGCCAGCTTCTTATACCACACCGCATGGTGCTGTAGGGCTTCAGGACTTGATCTGACAAGTCCACCCCTCCCATGTACCTATTGTAGTCCAGGATGCAGTCTGGTTTGGGGGTGGCCTTTCCTTCATATATCCTAAATCTGTAGGTATACCCTGATGCACTCTCGCACAGCTTATAAATTTTCACGCCATACCTTGCCCTGTTGCCCGGCAGATACTCGTGGAATTGAACCCTCCCTTTAAAATGTACCAGGGACTCATCAATAGAAATACACTTCTCGGGGGTGTATGCTTGGGAAAAGCGGGCACTGAAACGGTCTAATAAGGGTCTCCGTTTATACAAACGGTCAAAACTGGGGTCATCTCGGGGTGGGCACGGCTCATTATCAGTATAATGTAAAAAGCGAAGTATTGCCTAATTTATTTATTTTTTTAGGTTACAGTTCAGTTCTGAAGTTGCTTTGAGGGGCCTATATATTAGAAACCCCTATCAAACACCCCATTTTAGAAACTAGACCCCTCAAAGTATTCACAACAGCATTTAGAAAGTTATCAACAAATGTCTCATGGGACTATAAAGTAATTTGGGTTAAGCTACCAGCAAGTGCGGATTTCTATGCTCCCCAATGTTGGAATAGAAACTCCAAATACCATTTAAATACATACACGAGAAAAAGGAGTCAAATACTATTGAGCCATAAAAAGCCAATTGCATAGAAAATTACAAATTTTATTGGACAATACGAAAATACATGGTTAAAATACAGACTACAAATAGAATCACTGCATATCTCCAAAATAGGAGAAAACATAGAACCACAGTAGTAATTTATGTGTACATAGGAATGGGAAAGTTCCCAAAGAAGATTGTCATCATTTTGCGCTAAAGTAAATACATTATAAGAGTACGGTAAGGACTAACAAAGTGTATATCTATTCATGTCCAAAAAATATGTTGTATCCCTAGTGCAATGTGTCTTTGTAAAAGATAGTGGAGGATGACATAAGTAGTGACCAGGGGCGTAACTAGGAAAGACTGGGCCCCATAGCAAACTTTTGACTTGGGCCCCCCCTCCCAAATTTAGAGCAAAGTAGAGGTGAAATTAAAATTATTTTTTTTGTCAGAAAATCCTCTTTATACCATTTTTTTTATAACACAAAAGGATTTATCAGAGAAACGCAACTCAATACTTATTGCCCAGATTCTGCAGTTTTGAGAAATATCCCACATGTGGCCCTAGTGCGGTAATGGACTGAAGCACCGGCCTCCGAAGCAAAGGAGCACCTAGTGGATTTTGAGGCCTCTTTTTTATTAGGCTCCATGTCCGGTTTGAAGAGGTCTTGTGGTGCCAAAACATTGGAAACCCCCAAACGTGACCCCAATTTAGAAACTAGACCCCTTGAGGAATCCATTGTAGTTTTCTTGGGGTGCATGCGGCTTTTTGATCAGTTTTTATTCTATTTTTAGGTGGCGTGGTGACTAAAAAACAGCAATTCTACTATTGTTTTTTTATTCTATTTTTTTTTTAACAGTGTTCACCGTGCGCTATAAATGACATATTCACTTTATTCTGCGGGGCGATACGATTATGGCGATACCCTATGTTTATCGTTTTTTTTTAATGTCTTATGGCGTTTGCACAATAAAATACGTTTTGTAAAAAATCATTCACTTTTTGTGTTACCTTATTCTAAGCGGCAGAACTTTTTTATTTTTCAATCAATAAAGCCGTGCGAGGACTTATTTTTTGCATAACGAACTGTAGTTTCGATCAGAACCATTTTTAGGTACATGCGACTTTTTGATCTCTTTTTATTCCATTTTTTGGGAGGTGAAGTGACCAAACAATTGTGATTGTGGTTCGGTTTATTATTATTTTCTTTTACGGCGTTCACCGTGCGGGATAAATAACGAAATAATTTTGTAGTTCAGGCCGTTACGGACGCGGCGATAACAATTATGTATAGTTTATTTGTTTATATATTTTTATTAATAATAAATGACTGATAAGGGAAAAGGGGGGATTTTTACTTTTAATGCTTTTAAAACTTTTATTTTCTTATTTTTACACATCTTTTTTTTACTTTTTTTTTACTTTATTACTTTGTCCCACTAGGGGACTTGAGGGCAGGAGGCCCTGATCGCAATTCTAATACACTGCACTACATGCGTAGTGCAGTGTATTACAACTGTCAGCTACTCACTGACAGCAAGTATAGTGATGGGTCCTGCTATCGTGTAGCAGGCCGGCGATGGCAGCTTAACCCCTAAAAAGCCGCGATCTCTATAGAACGCGGCTTTTAAGGGGTTAATCAGCGGGGACACAGCGATCGGTCCCCGCTGTAGGAGCTGTGACAGCTGCTGTACGAGACAGCAGCTGTCACAGCTCCTGTATGTGTCGGGAGGACGGCCGAAACGGGCGTTAGGGTATGTTCACACGAGGGCGTCCGTAACGGCTGAAATTACGGGGATGTTTCAGCCTGAAAACATCCCCGTAATTTCAGCCGTAACGGCATGTGCAGGCGCTTGAACGCCGCGTCAATTACGGACGTAATTGGCGCTGCTATTCATTGGAGTCAATGAATAACGGCTCCAATTACGGCCAAAGAAGTGACAGGTCACTTCTTTGACACGGGCGTCTATTTACGCGCCGTCATTTGACAGCGGCGCGTAAATTACGCCGTGTGTGAACAGACAAACGTCTGCCCATTGCTTTCAATGGGCAGATGTTTGTCAGCGCTATTGAGGCGCTATTTTCGGACGTAATTCGGGGCAAAAACGCCCGAATTACGTCCGTAAATAGAACGTGTGAACATACCCTTACTCACGAGACGTACTATTAGGTCATGGAGCGCGAACGATACAGCTGCCATGACCTAATAGTACATCCAGGAGTGGGAAGGGGTTAAAGAGAACCTTAAACCTGCCCTTACATGTGCAGCTGAGTGCAGCATATAATAGGCAGGGCTGCACAAACCCTGGGGCACTTTACATTTTTTTTCCTACCCTCCTCTGTTATTTAGATATCGGTGTCGTTCTATTTGGCGCCCGATATTTAAATATGGGGGCTCTAATGGCAATGGGGCGTGTAACATCGCTGGACACTGTCCAATAAACTACGGACAGTGCCACAGCAAGAGCTGGAGAGAGGAGAGCAGCTCGGAGCTGTACGCGAATGCTCTCACTCTCTCTTCAGCTCTTCAGCAGACAAATACAAGACTGTGTGATCTCTCACGAGTGTAATTAAAACCACAGAAAAGGCCATACTCACAGATTAGGTGGTGGGTAAAATACCCGTTCCAAACAGGACGCAACCAGGTCAGAGAATGCTGTTGATGGGAAGTGCCCAGGTGTGTTTAAATAATGATAACCACTCCCACTTACCTTGAGGGGAGTGGTGTGTTGGGCATGGAAGTAAATGTGTAATAATAATAAATAAATAATAAAGTACTGTGTATAGTGCACATGTGAGGTATAGGGGACATGACTAAGTGTAGTGTGTAGAGATCAGGGCTGTGAGTGAAACAAAAACGTGAGTAGTGTGTAAAACATGGAGGCATAGTGTTTGGATAGTGAGGCACAGCATATATCGCCGAATAGCAGCCTATTTATAACGCCCATATTGTAAGAGAGCGGGCTGCCCTGCATGCAGTGCCAAACATCCGCACACCAGGCTATCCCAGCATCATAAGACCCGGGCGCGTCCTGAAAAAAAGTATGTACAATGTAAGTAACCATGAGAAAACATGGGGTATTAGTTGTTGTTTTGGCCAAAAAAACGCAAGCTCGCAATCCACGTCACGGATCCCCACACTTGCGAGTCCCTACCTAGAACTTTTCGTTCCAAAATCTAAGATATACAAAAAAATGGGACATAGAATGTAATTAAAACCACAGAAAAGGCCATACTCACAGATTAGGTGGTGGGTAAAATACCCGTTCCAAACAGGACGCAACCAGGTCAGAGAATGCTGTTGATGGGAAGTGCCCAGGTGTGTTTAAATAATGATAACCACTCCCACTTACCTTGAGGGGAGTGGTGTGTTGGGCATGGAAGTAAATGTGTAATAATAATAAATAAATAATAAAGTACTGTGTATAGTGCACATGTGAGGTATAGGGGACATGACTAAGTGTAGTGTGTAGAGATCAGGGCTGTGAGTGAAACAAAAACGTGAGTAGTGTGTAAAACATGGAGGCATAGTGTTTGGATAGTGAGGCACAGCATATATCGCCGAATAGCAGCCTATTTATAACGCCCATATTGTAAGAGAGCGGGCTGCCCTGCATGCAGTGCCAAACATCCGCACACCAGGCTATCCCAGCATCATAAGACCCGGGCGCGTCCTGAAAAAAAGTATGTACAATGTAAGTAACCATGAGAAAACATGGGGTATTAGTTGTTGTTTTGGCCAAAAAAACGCAAGCTCGCAATCCACGTCACGGATCCCCACACTTGCGAGTCCCTACCTAGAACTTTTCGTTCCAAAATCTAAGATATACAAAAAAATGGGACATAGAATGTAATTAAAACCACAGAAAAGGCCATACTCACAGATTAGGTGGTGGGTAAAATACCCGTTCCAAACAGGACGCAACCAGGTCAGAGAATGCTGTTGATGGGAAGTGCCCAGGTGTGTTTAAATAATGATAACCACTCCCACTTACCTTGAGGGGAGTGGTGTGTTGGGCATGGAAGTAAATGTGTAATAATAATAAATAAATAATAAAGTACTGTGTATAGTGCACATGTGAGGTATAGGGGACATGACTAAGTGTAGTGTGTAGAGATCAGGGCTGTGAGTGAAACAAAAACGTGAGTAGTGTGTAAAACATGGAGGCATAGTGTTTGGATAGTGAGGCACAGCATATATCGCCGAATAGCAGCCTATTTATAACGCCCATATTGTAAGAGAGCGGGCTGCCCTGCATGCAGTGCCAAACATCCGCACACCAGGCTATCCCAGCATCATAAGACCCGGGCGCGTCCTGAAAAAAAGTATGTACAATGTAAGTAACCATGAGAAAACATGGGGTATTAGTTGTTGTTTTGGCCAAAAAAACGCAAGCTCGCAATCCACGTCACGGATCCCCACACTTGCGAGTCCCTACCTAGAACTTTTCGTTCCAAAATCTAAGATATACAAAAAAATGGGACATAGAATGTAATTAAAACCACAGAAAAGGCCATACTCACAGATTAGGTGGTGGGTAAAATACCCGTTCCAAACAGGACGCAACCAGGTCAGAGAATGCTGTTGATGGGAAGTGCCCAGGTGTGTTTAAATAATGATAACCACTCCCACTTACCTTGAGGGGAGTGGTGTGTTGGGCATGGAAGTAAATGTGTAATAATAATAAATAAATAATAAAGTACTGTGTATAGTGCACATGTGAGGTATAGGGGACATGACTAAGTGTAGTGTGTAGAGATCAGGGCTGTGAGTGAAACAAAAACGTGAGTAGTGTGTAAAACATGGAGGCATAGTGTTTGGATAGTGAGGCACAGCATATATCGCCGAATAGCAGCCTATTTATAACGCCCATATTGTAAGAGAGCGGGCTGCCCTGCATGCAGTGCAAAACATCCGCACACCAGGCTATCCCAGCATCATAAGACCCGGGCGCGTCCTGAAAAAAAGTATGTACAATGTAAGTAACCATGAGAAAACATGGGGTATTAGTTGTTGTTTTGGCCAAAAAAACGCAAGCTCGCAATCCACGTCACGGATCCCCACACTTGCGAGTCCCTACCTAGAACTTTTCGTTCCAAAATCTAAGATATACAAAAAATGGGACATAGAATGTAATTAAAACCACAGAAAAGGCCATACTCACAGATTAGGTGGTGGGTAAAATACCCGTTCCAAACAGGACGCAACCAGGTCAGAGAATGCTGTTGATGGGAAGTGCCCAGGTGTGTTTAAATAATGATAACCACTCCCACTTACCTTGAGGGGAGTGGTGTGTTGGGCATGGAAGTAAATGTGTAATAATAATAAATAAATAATAAAGTACTGTGTATAGTGCACATGTGAGGTATAGGGGACATGACTAAGTGTAGTGTGTAGAGATCAGGGCTGTGAGTGAAACAAAAACGTGAGTAGTGTGTAAAACATGGAGGCATAGTGTTTGGATAGTGAGGCACAGCATATATCGCCGAATAGCAGCCTATTTATAACGCCCATATTGTAAGAGAGCGGGCTGCCCTGCATGCAGTGCCAAACATCCGCACACCAGGCTATCCCAGCATCATAAGACCCGGGCGCGTCCTGAAAAAAAGTATGTACAATGTAAGTAACCATGAGAAAACATGGGGTATTAGTTGTTGTTTTGGCCAAAAAAACGCAAGCTCGCAATCCACGTCACGGATCCCCACACTTGCGAGTCCAAACACTATGCCTCCATGTTTTACACACTACTCACGTTTTTGTTTCACTCACAGCCCTGATCTCTACACACTACACTTAGTCATGTCCCCTATACCTCACATGTGCACTATACACAGTACTTTATTATTTATTTATTATTATTACACATTTACTTCCATGCCCAACACACCACTCCCCTCAAGGTAAGTGGGAGTGGTTATCATTATTTAAACACACCTGGGCACTTCCCATCAACAGCATTCTCTAACCTGGTTGCGTCCTGTTTGGAACGGGTATTTTACCCACCACCTAATCTGTGAGTATGGCCTTTTCTGTGGTTTTAATTACATTCTATGTCCCATTTTTTTGTATATCTCTCACGAGTGAGCTCCCTCTCACCCATTGGCAGCCTGCAAACGTAATCACCGGCCGCTGATTGGTTGTTATAACATCCGGGGCCTAACAGGCAGTAATGCTAACAGGCAGTAATGCTTTGATATACTGAGTATACCAAAGCATTATATAAGCTATTGCATTGTGAAGTCTCCTACTGGGACTAAAAAAAATTGTTGAATTCAGTCAAAGTTTATTGAAAATTAAAAACAGTGCTCAGTAAAAAAAAAAAAAATAATGTTTTCCATAAAAAAAGGTTTAATTTTGTAAAAGGGTAGAAAACAAAAACACATATACGGTATTGCCGCGATTGTAATGACCTGAACAATAAAGTTAACACGTTATTTAAATCACATGGTGAACACTACAAAAAAAACGCAAAAAACAATGGAAGACTTTTTTTTCCATTCCCCGAAAAAATAATAAAAGTTAATCAATAAGTCCCATGTACCCCAAAATGGTATCAATAAAAACTACAATTTGTCCCACACAAAATGAGACCACATATGGCTACATCGACGGAAAAAAATGTGGAAATACTAAAACAAATAACTTTGTTTAAAAGTGTTTTTATTGTTCGAAAGTAGTAAAACAAAAAAAAAACTATACTGGTATTGCTGTAAATGTACCGACCTAAAGAATTAAGGTAACGCAGTTTATTTTTTTGCTTTTTGAATTATGGCAGAATAGCGGGTTTTTTTTCAATTCTATCGCCATAACAGTTAATCAATAAATTATATGTACCTAAAAATGGTATGATCACATCTAAGTTCATAATCCAGGATCGAGCTAATAACAATCAGATCTAAGATCATTATTAGCTGGATCCGACTAGCTTTCGGCTGAGCCGTCAGTCCAGCTGACGTGACTGAATCGGCGTTGACGGCAAGAGACAGCTTCTATGTATACAGGATACATAAAAGCTGTATCTTAAAAAGTAAAAACATCATTTTAATTAAAGTAAATTAAAAAGTTGCTTAAAATCACCTAAGACATTGTTTTTGTTTTAAAAATTTTGATTCAAAGTGTACGTAGCCTTTAACTTCGACCCGTCCTACCAAATGCCAAGTCAGAAATCGCATGGAATTGTAAATGGTAATACCTAATTGAAGGTGTGAGAACTCTACGTGGCTGCCTCACCAATCTGGTCTAGAGAGGCATTGGCTCTTTTAGCCCAGGAGATGGAAACTGCTTTGATGAAATGAGCACCAAAGAACTTTGGAGCTGAATATTCGGACTAGTATATGCTAGATAGGTGACTTGTTTGATGCGCCTACTGTAACTATGGAATATTTATTAGCTGCCGACCCTTTATTAGCTCCCTGTAACTGAATAAACAAGTTTTAAGAAGATCTCCAAGCCTTGGTAACCTCTGGGTACTGGACCATATATCTTCTCGCATCCAAGCAGTGGAACTGCTGCTCTTTAGGATTCTCGGGAGAACTACAAAAAGAGGGGAGTATGATATCCTGAGTCTGATTGAAAGGAGACACTACTTTAGGTTGGAACCCTGGTAAGGTCTTCACGACAACTCTATCTTCTAGTATTAAAGTGTGTGGACGAAAGGCAGAAAGGGCTTGAATCTCACAAAGCCTACAAAAAGTTCATCTTCAGCATTAGTATTTTAATAGAGCTAGAATCTAAGGACTCAAAGGGAGCAACTGTTATAGCCAAAAGTACAACATTCAGATCCAAGGGGGGGGGGGGCAGGGAGGCTTGAGTCTATCGGAGGCTATTAAAGGCGTTTTCAAGCTTTTTTTATTTTTTAAATAGAATTGGAAATCATACAATTTTCTAATATACATGTATTATAAATTTTTTCACATACCTTTCTTATACAAGTGCAGTAGGGCCCTGTGTCTTCACAGTAGAATGGTATAGCCCACAGATTAGTCGTGTGTAATGCATACACATGGCGTCTATCATGTGAATCCCCACTCCCACATACACACATTATGTCACCCCCTAACATTTAGTAAACAACAGTGCTACATGACATACATGTGTTGGGGCCACATAGAGGACCACACACCAGGACTAGGTGAATAGGACTAATGGTGAAATAATGATGAACAACTGCTTCACCGTACATGTATAATATGGCTGCCTGTCTCTAGATGATGTATAAAATGGTTGTCTGTCTCTAGGTGATGTTGTCATGTTAATAAAGATAACTGTTAAAACAAATAAACGAGACAGGTAGCAGAATATAAGAGCTGCTCCTACACAGACACTGACAGACATGATGCTGAGATGTTGCTGTAGGTAGAAATAATTTTTTATTGTCTTCTCCTTAATAAACTTCTAAGGGAATCACTAGTTGACCAATTCCCAGAGTTCAAGTTTATGGAATTGCCCTGTAAGCGATTCCCCAAAGACAGCTGGAGACTGTTTGTATAAGCGTAAAAATAATCCGCTACCTCAAATCTATCACTACTCTGATCAGCAGAGTCTAAGGCTACTCTATGGTCTTCACCAGAGCCCACCGCAAGGCAGGTTTGATTTGGCTGCATAAAACCCAGGTTGCATTAACAGAATACGGTTTTGGACAGGAAGTGCAATGCAGGCAACAGAAGACAATCCAGAGGAGTAATCAGCAAACAGAGTTCACAAGCAGGAGAGACTGTAGGTCCAAATCACAAAACAGAAGATTAACAAGAGTTGCAGAAGTCAAAACCAGCCGAGAGCAGAATGTCCAAATCAGTGAGCAAAAGGGTTAGGCCCCATGCACACGAACTTGCTTTTGCGGCCGCAATTCCCACGAAAATCCACGGGAGAATTGCGGCCCCATTCATTTCTATGGGCCCATGCACACGACCGTGACTTCCACGGTCTGTGCATGGCCCAGGAGCCTGGACCGCAGAAAGAACGGACATGTCTTATTACAGCCGTGTTCTGCAATCCAGGCTCATAGGAAATAATGGATGCGGCCATGTGCATGGCCCGCGATTTGCGGGCGGCTTGCGGGTGACACTCAACCCCCGGCCGACCCGAGAATCACGGCCGTTCACATGGCTACGGTCGTGTGCATGAGGCCTTAATCCAAAAACAAAGCCGAGGTCCAGTTCCAAGAATCCAAATAATCAGGTAATACAGGGTATTATCAGGAGCTTGATCGGATACTTGAATACACCAAGAAATTCACAAGCACAAATGAAGGAACTGACCAGACTTAAATACTCCACCCTATCATCTGATAGGGTGCATACAGAGAAATGAGATTGTCTCTGCAACTCAAACCAAAACCGCCCAGAAGCTAGGCTAGAAGTCATGACAACCTTAAAGAAACAGACATTTCCTAACAGTACCCCCCTTTCTACGTGGGGCCACCGGACCCTTAAACCTAGGCAAAGGTTTTAAGGGAAGCCTCAACTGAAAGACTTTAACTAAATGATCAGCATGGACTGAATAGGCAGCAACCCAAGTTTGTTCTTCTGGCCCATACCCCTTCCAGTACACGAAGTACTGGAGAGTACCCCAGATCATTCTGGAATCCACAAACCTTTGAACCTCAAATTCCATATCTCCTTCTACCTGAACAGGAGGAGGATGTTTCTTGAGTGGATTAGATGGTGGTACAATTTGTTTAAGGCGAGATTTATGAAAAATATCATGAATTTTAAACGGAAGAGGAAGAGCCAGGCGAAAAGACACAGGGTTAATAACTTCAACAATTTCATACGGACCAATAAACCTAGGAGCAAACTTACGAGACTGTACTTTTAGTTGAAGATTCTTAGTAGAAAGCCACACCTTTTGACCCACACTAGACACAGGACCCACCGTACGTCTTTTGTCAGCATTTTTCTTTTGAATCATTTGGAAGTTCTTCAGGTTCCACAGGTGCACAGTTTATTTGATTCAACTTCCAGCTCAGGATTATCATAATTATAGAAGAACGGCGAGGTATCAAGAGAAACATGGTGGCCATTATTTATGGGAAATTCCGCTAATGGAAGATACGAGACCCATTCAGCCTGGTTATCCACTATATAGCACCTAAGATACTGTTCCAAGTTTTGATTAAAGCGCTAGGTTTGTACATTAGTCTCAGGGTGAAAAGCAGAAGCGAAAGATAACTGTACACCAAGTTTCTTACAGAAATCTCTCTGGAAGTTAGCCACAAATTGTACACCTCTATCAGAGACAATATTTTCTGGAATACCATGCAGACGAACCACCTGATCAATAAATAATTTAGACGGAGTTTAAGAGTAAATTACACATATTTTACTGAAACGGTCCACCACAACCCAAATTACAGTTTTACCTTCAGAGGGAGGCAAATCGGTGACAAAATCCAGACAGATGAGACCAAGGTTTCTGTGGAACTGACAATGGAAGTAGTTCACCCACAGGACGAGGAGTCTTATCGTGAGCGCAGACATCACAAGCAGAGACATAGGAACTAACATCACGAGATAAAGAGGGCCACCAGTAGAGCCCTGAGACTAATTTTTTTGTACCAGTTATCCCTGGACGGCCACACAAAACAGAATCATGTAACTCATTGAGCAAACAAAATCTGAACCGAGGAGGTACAAACAATCTCCCAGCAGGAATGGTTTGCGGAGCGATTTGCTGACATTCTTTAATCTCAGTTGCAAGATCAGGCGATATTGCAGAAACCACTATCTCCTTAGATAAAATATGTTCAGGATGAATGTCAGGGATCTGTGAGGAACAGAAACTTCGAGATAATGCGTCGGCCCTAACATTTTTTAGATCCGGGTCTGTAGGTTACAAAAAAGTCAAAGCTGGTAAAGAACAATGCGCACCTAGCCTGTCTGGGATTGAGTCTTTTGGCTGATTCTAAAAAAGTCAGGTTTTTATGATCAGTCGATACAGTAATTTGATATCTAGCCCCCTCTAGAAAGCGGCGCCACTCTTCAAATGCCCACTTAATAGCCAGAAGTTCACGATTATCTATATCATAATTCTTCTCCATGGCAGAAAATTTGCGAGAAAAAAAGCACATGGATGCAAATTAGTCAGTACAGACAATCCTTGAGACAGCACAGCCCCCACACCTATTTCTGAGGCATCAACCTCAACGATAAAGGGGATAGAAAGGTCAGGTTTAACAAGTACAGGCGCTTCCATAAAACACTTTCAAGGTTTCAAAGGCGGAGACAGCACTAGGTTTCCAATTTACAAGGTCAGATCCTTTTTTCGTTTGATCCATCAAAGGTTTGGCAATGGAGGAAAAATTATGAATACAACCCAAGAACATCTGCAGAGCCTTTAGTGAAGTGGGTTGAATCCAATCAAGAATCTCCTGAACCTTAGCGGAGTCCATACGAAAATCATAAAGAAACAGAACATACCCCAACAAATTTACTTCTTGAACTCCAAAAAGACACTTTTCAAATTTTGTGTAAAGACAATTTTCTCTCAGTACTTGAAGGACAGATCTTAAACGTTGAACATGAGCGGACCAATCAGAAGAAAACACAAGAATATCGTCCAGATACACAACAACAAAACTTCCAATAAAATGCCTGAAATTATCATTTACGAGATTCTGAAAGACGGTTGGAGCATTACTTAAACCAAAAGGCATGACCAAATACTCATAATGATGTGGAGTATTAAATGCTGTCTTCCACTTATCCCCTTTAAGAATTCGAACCAAATTGTAGGCCCCGCGTAAATGTAGTTTAGAGAACCACCTGGCCCCTGAGATATGATTAAACAGGTCTGGAATGAGTGGAAAGGGATATTGATTTTTAACGGTAATCTTATTTCATTCACTGTAGTTGATACAGGGTCTTAAACTGCCTTTTTTCTTTTCAACAAAGAAAAACCCTGCACCCACCAGAGAAGTAGATGGACGAATATGACCTTTACGGAGACTGTCTTTAATTTAATCTTTCATGGCCTGTCTTTCCGGAGCAGAAAGATTATAAATCCGCTCCTTAGGAAGCTTAACATTAGGGAGAAGTACAATGGGACAGTCATACGGTCTGTGAGGAGGGAGAGATTCACAACCGATTTCAGAAAAGACATCCTCAAAATCTTGAATACACTCAGGCAACGATGGTGCGTTGTAAGATACATTATTAGTAGTAGACAGATTAGAATAGGTGGTATCCTAAATGTTATGCATCTTGCATGTCTCTGCTTTTACACAATCAATAAAAGGATTATGTATCTGCAACCATGGAATACCCAATATTACCTCAGAAGGCAAATTTTCTAGGATAAAGAACGAGATTAGTTCAGTAAATAAGGTACCCACTTCCAAAGTAACAGTAGAGAACTTGACCGACCCCTGAGAGAGAGGGGTATTGTCTATAGCAGACACTTTGATATGGCTACTCAGTTGAACGAGGGGGAATAGCCAATTTTTTAGCAACCTGGAAATCCAAAAAATTAGCCGCAGAAGCACAATCTACAAAGGCCTGACCGGAAATATAAACATTATTAAACAATACATTAACAGGCAAAAGGATTTTTTGAGAAAATGTGGGAAAAACTGCACTGCCCAGATGGCATTCCGGAGGACCATCTAGGCTCTCTCCGGAGCTGGACGTTTGGAACAGTTCTTGGGCATATGACCAGCCTCCCCGCAATAAAAACACAGCCCTCTGCGTTTCTGGAAAAGTCACTGTTGTTGACAAGACATCGTGGAGCCCAACTGCATGGGCTCCTGTGCATCAGATGAAGGGATCTCAGCGCAGGGAAGGGGAAAGACCATTGCCGATTTTTTCTTTTTTACTCTCTCGCAGACGTCGGTCAAGACGCACAACAAGAGTCATAGTATCCGCTAAAGTCGATGGCGGAGAGTAGTCTACTAGGAGATCTTTCAAGGTTTCAGAAAGGCCTCGGCAGAATTGACATCGGAGCGCTGCATCATTCCACTGTGAAGAGACCGACCGTGGTCTAAATTCCGAACAGTAATCTTCGAGAGGACGCCGACCCTGCTGAAAAGATAACAGATTGGCATCGGCCACTGTAGTGATATCTGGTTCACCATATATTAAACCAAGGGCAGCAAAGAAGGTCTCGCCGAAAAAACTAATTTCAACTCTCCCGAAAATTAATAAAAGACTTCCGATCACCAGAAAAATTATCAGGTAAGTTAATTTTTTGTTCTACCAGAGTAGCAGCAGGAATGACTGCTTGGAGCTGCGCAGTTTCATGATGTTGAATCCTTTCGGCTAGATCTTGTACCAGCTGTGTCAGACCATGCATCTGTTCCACTAGGCCGTGTATGGGTTCCATAGTGGAAAGATAACATTTAAATGGCTTGTGAATATGTAACGTAATCACTAGTTGAGCTATTCCCAGAGTGCAAGTTTATGGAATTGCCCTGTAAGCGATTCCCCAAAGACAGCTGGAGACTGTCTGGATAAGCGTGCAAATAATCTGCTACCTCAAATCCATCACTACTCTGATCAGCAGAGCCTATGGCTACTCTATGGTCTTCGCCAGAGCCCACCGCAAGGTAGGTTGGATTTAGCTGCATAGAACCCAGGTTGCATTAACAGAATACGGTGTTGGACAGGAGGTGCAATGCAGGCAATACCAGAACAGAAAACAAGACAAACCAGAGGGTTAATCAGCAAACAGAGTTCACAAGCAGGAGAGAATGTAAGTCCAAATAAAAAAACAGAAGATTAACAGGAGTTGTAGAGGTCAAAACCAGCCGAGAGCAGAATGTCCAAATCAGTGAGCAAAAGGGTTAATCCAAAAACAAAGGCTGAGGTCCAGTTCCAAGAATCCAAATAGTCAGGTAATACAGGGTATAATCAGGAGCTTGATCTGATACTTGAATACACCAAGAAATTCACAAGCACAAATGAAGGAACTGACCAGACTTAAATACTCCACCCTATCATCTGATAGGGTGCATACAGAGAAATGAGATTGTCTCTGCAACTCAAACCAAAACCGCCCAGAAGCTAGGCTAGAAGTCATGACAACCTTAAAGAAACAGACGTTTCCTAACAAAACTACTATTTACCTGCTATATACATGGACTGTGTTAAATATACACATACACTTCTCTCCACAACGCCCACTTGGGAAAAAAGTAAAACACGCCCAGTTGTCCATTAAGAAAGTCATTAGCATAAAGCTAATATAGGTCATAACTCTGTCAAAAATGATCGTTTTTCTAAATAAAAAACTGCTGTAATCTACATTACAGCGCCGATCACATTATGTACAAGATAGGCCACTTATAATGTGGTGACAGAGCTTTTTTAAGCTAGGGAAAAGATTCTGGTTGACAGAGAAATCAGTCTTCCACCCCAAGTTTGCTAAAATAGAGCAAACTATGATTAGCTGGAAAGTCAGAGATTGAACAGAATCTGCAATTATCAGGAAGTCGTCCACATAAGGGACTACAAGAATCTCCTTGATCCTGATGAACAAAGTCATTTCTGCCAATTGCTTGTTGAAGACTCAGGGGCTGAGAGATGCCAAAGAGGAGGGCCCTCTGCTGAAGATGGGTCAATGATTTGTTACGGAGCACAGCTATTCTTAAAGGGAATGTTTCGCAAATTAAACGTTTTTTTTTACGTAGCTTACTTATTTCTATTATTTTTTACGTTTTTTGCTGTATTTTTTTTTCTTCCACATGTTGGAAAGTATTGAAAATTAAATAATAATTTGACATGTTTTCCTATGTTGGCCACCAGAGGGAGCACTTCCCAGAATTCCAGCAAGGTGAATAAGGCAAAGCAACCTGACTCACAGCTGCCGTAAATGTGGGAGGGAATCACAAGCCAGGAAATGGTGTCTTCAAATTGCTAAGCAGTGTCCGGCTGCCATTTTCTGTGTGATTGTACAAATGGCAACTGGCAGAAGCTATAGGACACACCAAAAGGCTAAGGGTATGTTCACACGCGTACTAAACAAAGGGAAAACAGCTCCTGATTTTCAGCCATTTTTTAATCAAACTCACGTCTCTGGCAGAGTTTTTTTACGGCCGTTTTTCATTGACTCTATAGAAAAACAGCTCCAAAAACGTCCCAAGAAGTGATATGCACTTGTTTTTGGCGCGCATCTTTTTACGTGCCGTTTTTTGGAAAACGGACGCGTAAAAAACGCCCCGTCGGAACAAAACGCTGTATTTCCCATTGAAACCAATGGGCAGATGTTTGTAGGTGTTCTTCTTCCGATTTTTCTGCCGTTTTATGGGACGTTTACGGCCCGAAAAACGACTGAGAACACTGCGTGTGAATATACCCTTAGAATGATGAAAGTGAAGTGAATGACTTTTCAGTTGACAGGTTCACACGGCGTGTATTTGACACGTTTTTTTTTACGTGCCAAAAAACGTATCAAAAAACGCTTGATTACGCTTGATTTTGCACGTTTGGGGGGATTTGTGTGTAGGGGGGTGCTCGCCGCTGATTCTTCAAAACAGCTGATAAGCGGCTATGAAGGATCAGCGGTGCCCGTGCATAGTCCGCTGCACAAAAATAGAACACAGCTCTGCTGCGCACACTACACACACAGCTCTGCTGTGCGAGCGCACACACAGCACACTACACACAGAAACACACTCAGCTCTGCTGCACACACACACACACACACACAGCACTGCTACATACAGACACACACTCCGCTCTGCTGCACACACCCACAGCTCTGCTACATACATACACACACTCAGCTCTGCTGCACACACACACTCAGCACTGCTACACACAGACACACACAAAGCACTGCTACATACAGACACACACTCATCTCTGCTACATACAGACACACACTCAGCTCTGCTGCACACACACACTCAGCACTACTATATACAGATACACACTCAGCCCTGCTACATACAGACACACACTCATCAAGCTCTGCTGCATACAGACACACACTCAGCTCTGCTGCACACACACACACACACACACACACACACACACTCAGCACTGCTACACACAGACACACACACACACACACACACTCAGGTCTGCTACATACAGACACACACAGTTACAGCAGGTGTGGGGGGGCCGCTGGGGGGTCATGAGAGCGGGGGTCTGTGAGAGAGAGAGGGACAGATAGACACACACACACACACACACACACACACACACCTTAGGGTATGTGCACACGATAACGGCAAATACGTCTGAAATTACTGAATTTCAGACGTAATTGCTCGTACTCGCGTTTTTCGCGGCGTCCATTACGGAAGTAATTGGAGCTGTTTTTCAATGGAGTCAATGAAAAATGGCTCCAATTACGTCCCAAGAAGTGTCCTGCACTTCTTTTGACGAGCCGTCTTTTTTACGCGCCGTCTTTTGACAGCGACGCGTAAAATGACAGGTCGTCCTCACAGTACATCGTAAACCCATTGAAAGTAATGAGCAGATGTTTGCCGACGTATTGGAGGCGTCTTTTCAGGCGAAATTCGAGCCGTAAAACACCTCCATTACGTCTGAAAAGAGGTCACGTGAACCCAGCCTTACCTGCAGTGCAGCCGGTCTTCATATTGGCGCCTGCTATCTCCCTACAAACCAGCTTCTCTAATGTGTGGCTCTGAACTGCGGCTGCGCACTACAGAGCCAGATAGCAGATTCAATGAACTACTCACGTTCATTGTGTCCTATGCCCTGTGCTGCCATATTCCATCTGTGTATGTGTCGTTAAGAGACACATACACAGATTAAATAAATCATGGCAGCCCCAGTAAAGTAAGAAAGTGTTAATAAAAAAAACTTTGTGTCAATATTATATTTTATTAAATAAAAACACAAATTAATTGAAAAAAAATAATCATGACACTGTCCCTTTAAGTGCTTCTGGTGGATCTGGCAAATTGGGACATAAAAATTGCTGTTTTCTGTGAATTCTGCCTTAAAAAAAAATGTGATAAAAAGTGATAAAAAGTCGTATTTACTCCAATATGGTACCAATAAAAACTACAAGTTGTCCGGCAAAAAAAAAGCCCTCAAACAACTGCATCGGCAACAAAATAAAAAAGTTATGGCTCTTCATATATGGAGACACAAAAACAAATAATTTTGAAAAAACAGTGATTTTACTGTGTAAACATAGTAAAACGTAAAAAATCTATACAAATTTGGTATCGTTGCAATCGCAACAACCCGCTGAATAAAGTTATTGTGTTATTTATACCACACGGGAAACTGCATAAATTTAGGACACAAAAAAAGTGTGGCAAAATTGCAGTTTTTTTTCTATTCCCCCAAAAAAAGTTAATAAAAGTTAATCAATAAATTCTACGTACCCCAAAATGGTGCTATTAAAAATTACAACTTGTCCCACAAAAAACAAGACCTTATACAGCTATGTCGATGCAAAAATAGAAAAGTTATAGCTCTTTGAATGAGACGATGGAAAAACTTAAAAAATAGCTTGGTTATTAAGGTGTAAAATAGGCTGGTCATTAAGGGGTTAAAGTAGTTTGTTCAATAAATAATATTTACCCCAAAAATGAATCCTCTAATTCTCCCGTGCAAAGTGATAACAAATATAGGGGTTTCTCTCCTCTATTTGTATCCCTCCCAGGATGGCCAGGGTTAAGTGGAGACTGTAATTGTTCCAATACTATATCTAATCTCACTTAATTATTCCTTATGATGACTCCTTGTCATAACCCATTATTTCACTGTTCATTCTAATTCTCCTTTTTCCTTCCTAATTTCATTGAACTAGTCCGTTACCTCATTTCTCTCGGTGCAGTGCTCTATTCCTCTTATTTAATTATACTCTTGTTACATAGGCAACTTGATGTTACATCATAAATTAGGATCGATTACTGATCACCAGTGATTGTCATGCATGAAATGGAAGAGGGAGGACAAATGAGTCTGCGATAGGGGAAAACATACTGTATCGATCAGCATATATGCAGAATATAGGGAGAAAGTAAGATTCGTTAATTCTATTACATATACTGTATAACCTCAGATAACAGAGAAATCTCCATAAGGCCCCATGCACACAAACGTGCTTTTGCAGCCGCAATTCCCTCGAAAATCCACGGGAAAATTGCGGCCCCATTCATTCCTATGGGGCCATGCACACGACCGTGTTCTGCGGTCCGGGCTCATTGAAAATAATGGCCGCGGCTGACACTCTGTGGCCGGCGGACCTGAAAATCACGGCCGTGCACATGGCTACGGTCGTGTTCATGAGGCCTAAAAGTTTTTTATGCTGCTATTTTTCTGCATAGGCAGTTGTAGATTTATATTAGATGAAGAGTAGCCAGAAATTCATCCTGCATATTTTGGGTCTTTTTCCTTTCCTTTCCTCTGCTAGTTTTGTAAATGTACATTCTCTTTTTCCATGCTTACTGAGTACAGCATAACTTTATAATTGTGGAGGGTCTTTTGGCACTTTTTCTACACAGCGATGCTGCAGACCAGGTGAATGGGGCAGAGTTGCATTATTTGCACAGCACTGGGCCAGGAGTGGTACCGTGCAAGGAAAATATCCGAAGTGGCAACTGTACTTTAAGAGCTCAGCTCATTAAAGGAACAGTGTCACGAAATTTTTTTTTTTAACATCTGTTTGATTTTAGTCTTTTATTAAAAACTTTTATATTTATTTGTGTGTTTGTGTTTTACTTTTTTTTATTTTTACACTTTTTCTTCCCTATGGGGGCTGCCATTTTTTACTCCATTTCTGTATGTGTCGATTAACGACACATACAGACATGGAATACAGCAGCTTACAGTCCCATAGTGAATGCGAACGGGGCCCATTCCATCCACTATGGTGTACGCCGTCTGTGTGGGAACGGCGCATGCGCCGCTCCCACACAGTCCAAGTTGAACTGAGCGCCGTCCGGCGCCATTTTCCTGTAGACCGGAAGTCGCGGCCGGACAGTAAGATTACTACTTCCGGTCGCGGCTTCCGGACTTGTGCACTTGGAGCAGCGGCAGCAGACGGAGCGGACGGACCGGAGGGAGCGGACGGACCGGAGGGAGCGGCGGCGGCAGGAGCAGGTAAGTGATTTCTATGTATGTTCGTGTTTCAGTGTGTGTTTACTAGTGTATGTAAACCTACTACACTGTGTGTTAGCTCAAAAAATGGCGACACACAGTGTAGGAGGTTTGACCGTTCAATCCCCTCGTTTCTCCCGGCACTAGCCAGGATAAAAGAGGGGGGGATTCTGAGAGCTCACTAGAGCGAGGGATTTTTTTCAAATTTTGCAGTATAAAGCAATGTGGTTGCTTTACCACATGCAATGCTGCAATTTTGGGAATTGCTCCATCTAGTGACCAGTGCTGGGAAATATTATAAATTAGAATCTAATTTATAATATTTCCTGACTCGTGAAAAAAATAAAAAAAATTAGAACAATGTTTAATCACCTATACACTAATTGTTTAACTAAAAAAAATATACATTTTTTGCTAACAACACATTCCCTTTAAGTCTAGTGAATAATGAGGGTCCCAGTGGTGAGAAAATTATAACGTATACATTTTTAACATGGGAGTTTGTGGTCGATGGATGCCTCTGATGGATGCTATCCGTCGCCCAAAGTGTCCCATGTTAAAAAAAAATTATACGTTTAACTAGTTGTCAACACGGGATGAGAATACTCGTCCTGAGTGGCGGGTACTTAGCGCATTAGGACGAGCATTCTCATCCTGTTGACAGCCAGTGTCCGCGCGCGATCAGCAGTGTGGCAACGGCTATAATACACAACCACAGCCCCGCTCTAATGACAGAGAGAAGAGAAACCTCTTCTCTCCGCCGTTAACCTCTTGAATGCCGTGATCAAAGCTGATCGCGGTATTCAAAGTAAATAAGAGAAGGGGGACTGCCCTTTGAGAGATGATATTTTCAATATGTAAGTATGCACTCCTAAAATTAGCGCTGTGTTGGTGCTGTAGAGGTTCGGGCTGGACCGTAATCGGGATTAGAGCGTCTGGCAGACGCCGTTACAACAGTACATTTACACTACCAACAGCGATTGTGATAAAGACCAAGGTTAGGTCGAAACGTTTAACAAAAATCGCTTCAAACTTATATGACGATTTCAAGAAGTATACATAATAAAATTATTTTGAAAACCATTCCTAAAGGATCATTGGAGTGCTTTCAGGTTATTTTTTGGATGCCCTTTGAGAGAGTCACAGAAAATCCCTGTGACGCGATAAAGGGCCATAACTCGTATGGCCATGCAGCCCAGGGTCCATTGAAGGACCCCTGAGCTGTCTGAACATATTTCCTGTTGTTAGGGCATACTAAGGTATGCCCTAACAACTGCCTGTGTACAATCAGTACACAGGCTAATGTACTGGCAAATAGATAAATGGCAGTACATTACAGTTAAAAAATAAATATCAAAACGAAAAATCCCTCTATGGGATTAAAAAAAAAAAAAATCATTAAATTAATTTAAAAAACAATTAATGTTCAATTTAAAAAAATTGTAAAAAAAATACACAGAAATACACATTTTTTACAATGAATAAACTTTTTAAAATATAAGTCGCAAAACATTAAATAATATAGACATATTTGGTATCGCCACAACCGAAACAACAACCTGTACAACAAATGTATAACACTATTCATGATGATCGGTGTATGGTGTAAAAAAAAAAAAATTTAAACTGCAGCGGAACTGCTTTTTTTCTGCATTTTCGCCAAAATAAAAACTTATATAAATTAAACGATAACGTATTTGTACCAAAAAATTGGTACCTACATAAAGCTGAACTCGTCCCGCAAAAAACAAAGTCTCATACAGGTACGTAGAAAAAAAAAATTAGAAAGTTATGAGCGTCGGGATGCAAAAAGGGAAATATACAAAAGTATTCTGTCCTCAAGGCCAAAATTGTCCGTGTCCTTAAGGGGTTAATGTCTATATTTTTACTGGATGACTGTGACGTATATGTTTTTTTTAAACATGGGAGTGTATGGGCGACAGATAGCACCCGTTGGAGGCATCCATCAGAGGTGTACTTTTTTTCCCGTGTTTGTTTAACATTTCATGCCATACATCTACCTTATTTCAACTTTCAATTTTTATTGAACTTTTTCAAACCATACAGATTATAATTGGCGTAGATTAGATTAGATCAGCAGAAGACAGATAGAACATAGAAAAATCTGTAGTAGTAAGAAGATAATATCCATTACAAAACTACTGTATATACAACATAACGATCATGAACAAGGGACAGAGGGAAATAGGGAAGGCAGGTAAGGGGAAAAGGGAGGAGGAACAGGAGCTCATAGCATCGTTTTTTTTTAGCCTTGCAGACTATTATCTGGGAGCAGTTTAGAAACTCAGAGTTGGTTGTACATTTAAAGGTGCTTTACAGAAAAGAATATGTAATTTTCTGATTCATAATTTAAACCTCCCAATGATCTGACATCAGCGAAGCAGCAATAGCTGTGCAATAAGCACTTTACATAAAATGCTCTACAGGTCATAATAAACTGACCACTAAGTGTATTTACACTACACAATCTGCACCAACTTCTGATGTAGTTAAAAAGCAATTCCAGAAAGTATTCTTTAAATGGCTAGGCGACCTCTCAGTGTTGTTATAAGATAAACGTTCATTCATATTGACTGACTGGGTAGAAATTGACTGTTTCAGCTCCCTGGAGAATTTTATTTGAAATGCTAAATAATGTAATATTCCCAAAAAAATAGATACGTAATCAGTTAAAATGTAATCAGTGGTATGATCTCAGATGTTCAGAAGATAATATATTTGGAGTTATTCACAGCATGAAGATGTCATATTATTCTAAAAGAGGAGATCCAGCATATGTGGCAATATCCTGGAAATAGTG
Organism: Rhinoderma darwinii; assembly: GCF_050947455.1. Lineage (NCBI taxonomy): Eukaryota > Metazoa > Chordata > Amphibia > Anura > Rhinodermatidae > Rhinoderma > Rhinoderma darwinii. Next base: position 421,324,944 of record NC_134687.1, read on the forward strand.
TACATGGAATAAGATAATTTATTTATCATTGATATTCATCCATCCAGTACTGATATGCTCTTAGTGCAGACTGTAAACTGACAGTGTTCATTTACCAAAAAGGCTTCTGAATCAAAAAATATTTGTAATGTATTTATTTTCTTTAATTACCGTTAAGATCAGTTATAGAACAGACTACGGAAAATAATAACATCACAGCTGGGAAACTCTAGTCATAGCATTTAAATGTTGTTTGAGAAATCAAACAGATCAATCTACATGACGTCTCAAAAGGCAAGAGCCACTAACAAACAGTGCTCTCCTGCTGTACATATATATATATATATATATATATATATATATCCACATATATGATAAGTTATTATTAGACCTTTCAACGTAAACGTTACTATAATTAAATCAAAACAGGAAAGAAAATAAAAGCTATGTTCCAGCAATTTCATGATTTTATCACTTCTTTTATAAGCAGAATATGGAAATCATACACATAAAATGTTACATTCTTAAGGAAATGCATGTTTCATGGAAGCCACACATGTGACATAGAAGAGCAGGAGATGGTGGTGGATGACCCAGGATAGGTGACTTGCAAATTAGACATTCAGTTGTGCCAATCCTAGAATAAGACGAGATTAGTAAGGATCTTAGACAAATACAAACACTGTTAATATGCTGGAATTTGATTAGGTACCTGTAATGCTGAGGACACATAAAGGCCTCTCTACCCATGATGGCAACATGCACCCCACACAGCACACAGCTCTGCTTATTCACAAACAGCTGCATAGAAAGAAAGATCTATTTTTAATATATACAGCACACAAAATAGCTATAGGCATATATAGATGTAGACAGATAAACAGGTAGATTCTTGGCATTTGAATAATTCTGTGAATCTGATTTGATTTCTCTGCTGGTCTTCTAACCTTATTTAAAGACCTTCTTGATACCTAAGCTTCCTGCCGCTATGCGACTGACCAACAGATCTGATCTTCACCATGCTAGACTGAACTGGCCGACCAGCGAAATAGGTAAAAATAATAAAAATTGTGGTAACAATACCTAAATTCACTTGTGCAAAGTTGGATCACACCGTACACACATAATGTCAGCCAACAGCAGTTGTTCAAGTTAAATTTAATTGGCAAAGAAGCATGGGCAGCTTTAGGCTTTTTTTTTTTTTTTTAAGTTATAATACAGTGCTATGGTGGTAAATCAATTTAGTGTAGTTATTTCAGAAGCTTTGCTGTGTTATACGTTTGCCACTTTTACCACAGTTGTGCCATATGTCATAAAAGTTGCTTATTAACTTAGTGTCTGTAAAGGGAAGTGTTTTATATATTTATATCTATGTACATGTGAGTGTAGATATATATATATATATATTTGTCCCTCCAGAAAGGTGATATTCCTCCCCTCACCATGTAATGAGACACCCTGGGGGATGGAAGCCATAAGTAGTGAACAAATTCAGGAAGCAGGAAGTTCCAACTGCCCTTCCATCCCCCTACCAGGTAGTGAGATACCATGAGGGAGCCATGAGTCCATGTCCTCCCCCCTTGCACGTGCCTGAGCATGTGATGTCACACAGATGTGCACGGACAAGGTATAAAAGGGTCAACTGCCCCACACTCTCTCTCTTATTTCCTGCTCCCAACGGACCCCCCTTCCCTCCTGGTCTGCTCTTGCCTCATGGCCCTTCCTGAGAGACCACACCAACTTTGGACCACATGAACCACTAAGTATCTTCTCCCCCTATAACCCTTAGTGTACAGGGATAGTTATATTAGGAGGGAGTGGGACAGAGATAGTGAGCGTGTGAGAATTACAAGTAACTCATGTGTATTGTGTTGTAACGTAACTTCTATGTATGTTTAGGTAAGTGGGTGGCGGTATAATTAGGATTGTGATACCGTGTTTATACTGTACTACGTATAGTGTGAGTATACTTAGTATATATTAACTTGTTATATGTATTGGGGTATACTGACACTATACCGTGTTCAGTTACTGTGTTCTGTGTTTGGTGTAATTTATATGTAAGTGTGATTATTATTAGTAATACATATTACCCTTTATTTACTATACAATTGTATTTACTCAGTCGTATACACTTACGTAGCAGCAAAGCAAGTAGATTAACGTTAGTATAAGGAAAAGGTAGGGGAACTAGGCATAATCCTAGTGACCCTGATTATAAAGGAGGTAGTAATGGTGGGTGACACAAGTAGGTGAAACCCGCTATTATACTAGCCCTTTAACAGTGTCTGTCTAATACACAACAAATCTGAGATGGCATTTATTATACAGTATAAATGATGATCATATTCTTGCATGATCATGATCCCATATAGTTGAGTGATTGTTTTCCATCCAAGTCATTAATTTAAAAATTGTATAATTTACATAATGAAAATAAAAAGTTGTATAGAAATATACACATTATGCAAAACTGTTGACCTCCATGATAGACAGACATGAGATGATAGATAGATAGATAGATAGATAGATAGATAGATAGATAGATAGATAGATAGATAGATAGATAGATAGATAATAAAATGACTACATTACTTTTGTGGATTTCAAACATGTACACCAGGATCATCATAAAGGGAAATGAGGAGAAAATTAAAGCTATATATTGTAGTCACCTGACCAAAAGCTCCAATTTTCATTGAACACATGCCACAGATCATAGCTTGAGACCTGAGGAAGCCATCTCTGCATACATGACTGCAACGTAAATCCTACAAAACACACACATGGAAAAATAAGCATCTATCCCTTAATAACAGCAACTGTATAAGATACAGACTTGGCCCCCAAAATATATATATATATTTTTTTGCATGTTATCAAGATTGTGAATGTCTTTTGGTGCTTACCTTTAGGTACCGTGCTCTAGTGTGAGCTTGAATGGAGTGAGAACGGGGATCTTTTCTTAAGAAATTAACCAGACGACTGTTAAGCATGGCCTCCTGTAGGAGTCGTGGCAGCCGGTACACCACTGTGGCATTGTCTGTACAATTGTACTCGTAGTAATCAGCCAGGCTTACTAAATATATATGGTGGGACTTGTCTGGACGGAGTAAACATTGATCCACTGCCTAATATCCCAAAAAAAATGGGACATTTATAGCAAAACAGAAGCATGTAAGAAGTAATATTTTGGAAAAACATACACATGCTCCTATCTTTTTCATATTGCATACATATTTGATTAAGTTTTCAGAAGTATTCAAAGTGAACTGAAATTAAATCCCGACACTCACATTTTAGAACACATCACAGGTACCAAGGCTAATATTTGTTTGCACTGCTTCATAGACTATGGAGCAGGGTAGCTAGACTTCAGTTTGATCTCTTTGAAATTATATAAATAATAGTAGTTGTCAAATATTCAAACTGTGCGTAGAGCTGTACAACCAGAATTAAAACAGAGAAATGAAAATAATTGTATAAATGAGTATCATAGTAAATTTTTTTAACTGATGGCTTATAATACACGCTATGACAAGTAAATTTTCACAGGCAAATCTTCAATTCAAAAACATATGAACGCCATAATAAGTATCAGCAAGATGTGCACTTAAAGAGGCTCTGTCACCACATTATAAGTGTCCTATCTCCTACATACCTTCCAGCCAGGACGCGATGTCTATTCACAATCCCGACACTTAACGTAACGTTTCTGTGGTACTTACAGCAGAGCAAGAGTAATCTCGCGATATCACGCTGTAAATGACAGGTTACAGTGAGATTACACTTGCTCTGCTGTAAATCCCACACAAACGTTACCCTAAGTGTCGGGATTTTGAATAGATATCCCGTCCTGGCTGGAAGGAATGTCTATTCACTGTCTAAACACTTCAGTAACATTAATGTGTCAGTATAAGACAGCACACAGTGAACAATGCAGTGTCACTATGCACTGAGGAAATGAATGGAGAGAAGTGCATGACGCTGATTGGTCAGCATCATACACTCCTCTGTACAACGCCCACTTGGTCAAAAGTAAAAACACTCCCACTTGGGCATTAAGAAAGTAATTAGCATAAAGCTAAAATCGCTAATAACGTGGTAAAAATAGATCGTTTTTCGAAATAAAAAGCACTGCTGTCACCTACATTATAGAGCCCATCTCCTTATGTAGGAGATAGGCCACTTATAATGTGGTGACAGAGCCTCTTTAAGCTCATATGGAAAAAATTTGGTAAATCCACAATACGACACTTAGCCAAGACGGATGATCCCCCTGAGAGAGCGCTCTTCTGCTTGTGAGAAAACGCAGCATAGGATGATAGCATTGCAATTGGTATTCGTACAACACATATTTAAATGTAACTTGTAAACCTAAAGTTTATGTCCAAAATCTTAGTAATGGAAGGCATTGTTTAGATAACTGAATAGAGCATGGAGCACACAATTTAAAGAACTTTGGATGAACATTCCGTACTACAAAATGTATTTCATTAAACTTTACATCTAGTCAAGTTACCTCTGCTACACTCCCATGAAAGAAATTGAGCACGTCTCTTCCTGTATGGTCCCGGCCTACTCGAAGAAGACAGCTCAAAGTTCTGCAAAGAGAGGCCCAATGCATGCTGGGTATTTCTGAGACACCTTCTAGAGAAGACATGACTCCCTGTAAGTCTCTCTCCGCTGCACCCTCTTGACAGCAATGTAAAAGACAAAGAAGCTAAAAATGAAATAAAAGAGCATAACATTCAATTTCATATTGGTTTGTCAGACATTAGATTCAAAAACTGGTACATAACAAATTATCCAATACAACTATTACTACTTATAATAATCCTTGTCACCTTTTTCACACGGCTACTGAGGTCTTCCTGCACTAGTCTCTGAATGATACTTTCCAGCAGGCCTTGCAGTGTGTCAGGTAATCCTATAATCTTTTTGGTGAGCATCTCAAAAAATCCAAACACACGGAGTTCCTCACAGGCAAGCGATATCCACAAAGGGTTTGTGGAGGAGGATTTTTGCAGAAGTTCATGAAGTTGCTTAGAGCTCAATATCTGTATGAGGTAGAAAATGGAATGACTCAATAAGCAAACATACAAACACAAAGATTTAGACTGAAAAAGCAAGTCTGCAAGAAAAACGTGAGAAGCAACATGCATACAACTCACGTGTGACTCGAGTATTTTCATATAACATTTGCTTCATACTAAGGCTCTGTTCACATTGGCGACATTGCTCCTTTTTTTACCTGAGCCATGGCATATAGGATGGATGAATTATGATACATTTCGTAACAGATCCTGATAGATCCAATTGACTTATAGTGGGCTTGTCAGGTTTCCATTCTTTTTTTTTACCAAACAAAACTGCGCATAGCCTTAAAAGAGCAATGAAAACCTGACAGAAAAGAACTAATGGAAGTGTGATCAGAGTCTCCTTTCATTGTGAAACATCTTGCCTGTTAGTTTTGATAGAAATAATCTCTTCAGCACTATGTATCATGTAATAATATTTTTTGCACTGCATATCAGATAATGATTTTTTTCTTCCATCTTGCCACAAGAGACCACCCTCAAGTAATGGTAAGCTGATCTCGGCTTCGACATTTTAGAAATAGATGTTCAAATAGTTATCCTTCAACAATTACAAGTTAACTTTTCCTATTGGTTTAACATTGATATGTTCTCTTAATAGTGATGTAGATTTGGATATCACTAGACTCCATAAATATCAATAAACAATGGACAAACCCGTGTCTTTTTATTAATATTAATAATACCACCATGGTTTTTTCACTTCCCCACCAGCCTTAACTGTCTATATAGTACACCAGTGCTGTCACCTTGCTATAGTGAGACAGGTATAAGACTGTCAGGCTCCGCGCTGCCTCACGAGACAAAAGATCCAGATCCAGACAGTTAGATGATGGCATGCTGCGGAGTCTAGAGGCTGGGGTACAGCTGATGATACACTTATAGGAAGGAGGGAAAAATCCTTTGGTGCTCAGCCAAGAGAACAGGTCAGTAACATCAGATGGAAATGAAAGCTAAAAGAAAGAATAGGAAATTCACACATTTGTACATGACTGTTCATCAACAGAAATTAATACCCACCTACCTTCACTCACAAGGACAGGGAGCAGCTCTATAGAATTCCAGTGAGCTTAAAAATTACAGTCTATTCAACCCTTAAAGGGGGTTTCCCACCACATGTATGGCCTATCAATTGGAAAATCTGTAAAACATATATTATGTAACGTCTTCAAAGCAAGGTGAACTTGCGCAAAAGAGTTAACGAGAATATACACATATATATATATATATATATATATATATATATATATATACATACAAATATAAATATACACACAAATATAAATATACACACACACGCGCACACAGACGGGTTGTATAAGGGCATAAATGTGCACAAATAGGTGGGAGCAAGCCATTAACGCACATATCTCACCTGGTTTATGGCATCAATAAATAAGTAAGTAGCCATGTCAGTGAGTTTGGTAGTGGTCTGCAAGACAGGCTGCAGTATGGCTTTCATCTCTTCAGTCCTCCAACAATTTTTCAGCTTCATCAGTACATCCTCTTGCTCTGAAAATCACAAAAGAATAAAACAACATCACACCGTGGAATAGCAGCCTGAGGCTGCACTACTGAGAGATTTTGAGGACATTTCCTGTTTTAATCTCTGTCAGGCGTAAAGTTTTTGTGTAGACATCATAACTAACTTGAATAGTGGCAAATAGTGATGTATTTTGGCGATTTGAATTTACACGTACTCTTCAGAACAACACTTCCACTGACAGGAATCTAAAGGAGACATGTCATCAGCTGTGCAGCCTCGGCCTTAAGCCTGTCGCCTCAAGCGATTATTTCTAAGCACAGAAGTAAGATATTAGCGATTGATAAGGAGGGCTTTCTGGGGGACTCGGCAACAGGAAAAGTAGCATTATAACAGCTAACATGGCAGACAGAAAGTAGCTGTCAGACATCTCAAAAAATCAGGACAGATCTGGGGCTTGAACAAAGGGACAGTAGACCGTACACATTCTCAAGTTTCAGGAGAATAGTCAAGGTCTAATTTTTTTCTTGGAAACACGGCTAAATAAAAGACATGCTAAAAGAAACACTGAACAGCCCCTGGTTACGTTTTATATGTTTAGGTGATAAGAGCACCTTGGGTTTCTGTATCTGGAAAATAGGTGCCAATCTATTCTGTTTCAATAATCACTTTATGCACAAGCACACCCGTGAAGACAAAGTCTGTATAGAGTATGTGCGGCTTTGCAGCATTGATTATCTCCACAGAAATCTGAACTCACCAGGATAACACAGATAGAGGTCCAAACGTGTTTATTTGGCAAAATAATGGATGAACTGTGTTTCCTAAAGGTCATAAAATGGTTTAGCCTGGATATCCCCACACACACTCAAAGGTGTTGTCCAGTTTATTTTTAGATTTATGTATAGAGTAGGAAGTCATACAGATTTCCAATATACATGTATGAGAAATTCAGTGCAGTAGGTCCCTGTCTCTACACAGTAGAATGGTGTAGCGTCCATGGCCACGGACCGTCGGGAATACTTACCCCCGGCGGCCGCAGCCATGGATCTGTGAGTGCTGGCTCACATCTCCTTCCAAGGAGACGCCAGCGCTCACTTCCGCTCTGGTCCGCTGTGTCCCGTAGGGTGCGTGCGCACTCTCGTGCCCGGCCTTAAAGGGCCAGCACGCGCACATGGGAATCTGGGAATCATTATCATCAATTAGCCCATGATTCCCCTGGACTATAAAAAGAGCCCTGCCCCTTTGTTCATTGCCTGAGCGTTGTTAGTATTTCCATGTCAGTTTTGCAAATGGTCCCTTAGTGTTATCCTGTTCCTGTTGTTACCCGTGCCCTGTTACCTGTATCCTGTATCCCTGCTGTGTTCTTGTTTCTGAGCCTGTTAGTCGTGGCCTACTGCACCAGTGTCTTCTGCCACGTCCAGTGTCATCTGCCACGTCCAGTGTTATCCAGCACGTCTGGCACAACCTGCTGCACCTGCTGTTATCCGCCACGTCTGGCCTAACCTGCAGCACCCACCTCCATCCGCGTTAAAGCCTCGGCCACTGTCTGGACTATTCAAGTGCGGGACTTTGTATTGCTTGGGTGCTCTGTTGTTTGGCCAGCTGCTTCCCCGCTACGGCGGTGCGACCTAGTGGGTCCACATACCCACAGACCGTGACAGTACGCTTTGGCCATGGACCCCGCTGGTCAACCTGAGACCTTCACGACACAAACCATGCTGGCAGAGATGCAAGACCTTCAGTCACAGCAGGACCAACTCCTCCTGTCGGTGAATGCCATGGCACATCGGCTGGTTGCCAGAATCGCCTTCATAATCTCTCTCCTTACTGGCAAAGCCCTGGCATGGGCAAATCCTCTGTGGGAACATCAGGGACCAAAGACCCGTGACTTGCAGTGCTTTTTACGGACTTTCTGTTCGATAATGGAAGAAGAACCTGGGAGAGTTTCTTCTGCTGCTGTATCCCTGCTGACCCTACACTAGGGAGACCTCTCCGTGGGCGAGTATGCCATTCAGTTTCATTCCCTGGCTGCTGATATAACCTGGAACAACGAGGCTTTGGTAGCCACATTCTGGCAGGGACTGTCTTCTGGGATTAAAGGCGATCTGGCCGCTCGCAATCTGCCACCTACCCTGGACGATCTCATTCTACTAGCCATCCGGGTTGACATGAGGATCCCGGAGCGTTCCCAAGAGGTTCTCCAGGAAAGAGGATTTCCTAGGCTGGCTTCTACTTTCCAGCAATCCCTACTATCCTCTTGAGTCGTCCCACCAGAGGAGCCTATGCAGATGCACCGAGCCAAATTGTCTACCCAGGAGAGACAACGCAGACGCACTTCAGGACTTTGTATTGCGGCCTTGGAGGCCATATTGTGCGTTTGTGTCCTCAGAGGCCAGAGAGATCTCAGAGCCTAGGATTGGTTGGAGAGATAACCCTAGGCGGAACGGTACCAAATAAATAATTTTATTCCAAGTTGACCATTCCTGTGAGATTAGCTTCCAGCGAGAAGACGCACCGGGTTTCTGCTTATCTGGACTCCGGAACCGCGGCAAACTTCATCCAAAAGGATCTAGTGGATCATCTCCAGTTGCCAACAGTTCCCCTGGAGACATCTTTGGCTGTTGCCTCGGTGAATGGACTGCCTCTGCCCGATCCGATTCTAAGACCAAGCCGCTGAAGCTCCAAGTTGGAGCCCTTTATTTGGAACTAATTTTGTTTCCTGTTTTGCCAAAAGCCAACAATCCAGTTCTGCTGTACCTGCCTTGGCTTCGACTACATGCCCCAGTCCTGGACTGGAATTCCGGAGAGGTTCTCCAATGGGGCTCCAAATGCCTCAGTCGCTATCTACTGCAGATCCATCCTATCCAGCCTCCTCTACCTCAGTCATTGGCAGGATTACCCCCTCATTTCGCTCAGTTTGCAGATGTCTTCAGCAAGAGGGAGGCTGAGATGCTGCCTCCACATCGGACTTATGACTGCCCCGTTGAACTGGTTCCAAATGCTTCTCTTCCCCCGTGGACGTGTATATCCTCTCTGCTTGAAAGAGACTCTATCCATGTCTGCCTATATCAAGGAGAATTTGGGGAGGGGTTTCATACGAAAGTCTTCCTCCCCGGCCGGAGCCTGGTTCTTCTTTGTTAAAAAGAAAGATGGATCTCTTTGACCCTGTATTGACTATCGTGGTCTCAACCAGATCACGGTCAAGAACATATACTTACCACTTATATCCGAACTGTTTGATCGTATATGAGGAGCCAGGATTTTTTCTAAATTAGACTTGCTTGGGGCTTATTATTTGATCCGAATCCGTCAAGGGGATGAGTGGAAGATGACGTTCAACACCCGAGATGGCACTACGAATACCTGGTGATGCCCTTTGGACTGTGTAATGCTCCCGCGGTCTTCCAGGAATTTGTCAATGATATCTTCAGAGATCTCCTCTATGTCTGTGTTGTAGTCTATCTCGATGATATTTTGATTTTATCCCCAGTTCTGACAACTCGTCGGAGGCATGTCCATCAGGTTCTACTGCTGATTAAGGGGGAATCGTTTATATGCCAAGCTGGAGAAGTGCGTTTTTGAAAATAATTCTCTGCCCTTTCTGGACTACATCATCTAAGATCACTGTCTCAAGATGGATCCTGAGAAAGTAAAGTCCATCCTAGAATGGCCACGTCC